>NC_090730.1:17084481-17111981 GCF_036898095.1 Palaemon carinicauda
GCTCAATCAATAAAAGCTAAACGATGATAATGTTGTCAAACAAAGGTGTTCCCTCCCAAGCTTTAATATGACCTCGCCTGTCAGTCTTTTCATTGGTTATGTTGTCCTATTGCCAACTCGGGGAAAGTTTCATTGTATTCTTGTTATGCATACACTTACACATGAATAAACACACACACATACACACTCACACACACACATATATATATATATATATATATATACACATATATAATCAGCTATAACTAGTCTATTGCAAGACAAAGGCCTTAGACATACTCGTGTCCTTCTACTCACGTCTGTTTTTTATCTTTCTATGCCAGATTATACTGCAAATTTTCTTAGCTCGTCAATCCATCCTCTTCTCTTCCTTCCCCTCCATATTTATGATATATATATATATATATATATGTATACACACACATATATATATATTTATATATATATATGTATACACACATATATCTATTTATATATATATATACACAACAACAACAACAACAACAACAATGTAGTCGTTTCCTGTCCACTGCAGGACAAAGTCCTCAGACTTGCCTTGGTCATGTCTGGGATTTGGCTATTTTCATCACTACTGCTGATTAGCAATGGTGGGAAGACTTTAGTCCAGTCGCTGACAGCAAACCAACATAGTATGGATGGCCCTGACTAATATAGCTTTGTTGATCATGGCAATACACAAACCCATTAAACCACGTTAAAAGTATTCTCACTCAGAAGATATATATAATATATATATATATATATATATACATATATATATGTATATATATGTATATATATATATATATATATATGTATATAATCTTGCCTTCGCATAGTCAAACGTTAATGAACGGTTGGTTGTGAACAATATCACCATTAAATTCTTTCGTAATTTGTCTGCATTGAAATTTATGATTAATTTCAAATCGGCTTTTATAATAATAGTACATTTTGTGAGTACATAGGTATGTATATGAATACTTACGCCTGCAATATCTTTATGTATTCTACCTTTGTATATTTTCGCATGCTTCATACATGCGAGGTAAGCTATACAACATAAATTCCATGTAAAAGTTTACTGATGTCTTTGCTTCCTTGCACCAGTGAAATTACATGTTGTTATGAATAACGTCACGTAATGTTTTTAAAAGAGAGCGAAGTGTCTGTTGTTTACATAACAAATCTATTATTTAGTCTTTGACCTTACTGTAGTGGTCTGCCAAGTGGCGTGATTTCAGAATCGTAAAAAAACACATTCTCTCTCTCTCTCTCTCTCTCTCTCTCTCTCTCACTCACTTATTATTATTATTATTAATACATACTACTACTTCTTACTACTACTACTACTACTACTACTACTACTACTACTAGAGTTTGAATAACTTAACTCTTAGAAATATGGTTCTAAAGAGTGAGTTTAAATAATATTAAAATATTTAAAATTTATATATTCACTGTTGAAGAAGCTTTGATATTTTCTTAAAATATCTTCGGCTCTTTTATTTGTAAAATGGATTGCCCCAGAGCTGAATTGTCATTGGTTTATGAAATGTAACGATCCTTTTTTATATTAATCTCACCTAGTTTTATTGTATGTTAAATTGGAGATTAAATAAACTTGACTTTATATTACCCTAAACAGGAAACGAGCTATACATCAAGTTACTTTAGAAAGTAAAACTTCATATTTTGATATTAATATTAAAATACTTACGTTTACTGCTAACTGTTTTTACTTTATATTACCCTATAGATAAAACGTGCTATACATCAAGTTACTTTAGAAAGTACCACTTCTTATGTATTATGATCTCAATAGAAAAATACTTGTGTTTACTTCAAACTGTTACACCGTTTACTTCACCCGAGAGTTGCCCGACTTTGTTGACGTGTCTTATCATATTGGAAGCAACTAGTGTTTGTCCTTCATATCATTGATAATTACTGTAATTGCTTATTAATTTTTGCTGTCCTATAGGTATAGTTGGTCATGTTTCATTACGCACCTTCGCGCAAATACTCGCCTTTAACAGCGTATATTTCGACATTGCATGTTAGGTCTGGAATACTAAAAAGCAGGATATATTGTAGAGGATGTTATTAAGAAACTTTACTTATAGTTTTTTTCTTAACATCAAATTTCTTTGCCATTGTGGACTTCACGAAAAGTTAGCAAATTTCTTTGTCTGTGTGGACTTCAAAACAAGTTAGCGAATTTCTTTGCCTTTATGGACTTCAAGACAAGGTAGCAAATTTCTTTCCCTGTGTGCACTTGGAGAAAACTTTGCTATGTCCACTATATGATTACATGATATAAATTTATAACTGGAAATCATGAAATTATTATCCAGTTTCTTGCGCAAATATCACAAAAACCGAATAGAGGAGAACAAAAAATGTCATATTTTAGACGGAAATTTCGCCGAAAAAAATCGCTCAGGCGGAAATAATTGACCCTTTGCGATAAGGGTTTACATTATTTCTTTATCTGGACTTTCTATTCTTTTTGCCGAATATTTAGGGATCAGCTCGGGAATAGATAATGATGGTGATTCAACAAGATTCAAGCGGCAAGAGTTGTGATTGGATAGAAATTTTCCAATATATGTGTATGAATTTTTGTCATATAAAGAGAGAGAGAGAGAGAGAGAGAGAGAGAGAGAGAGAGAGAGAATACTGAATATTCAAGAAAATTTTTAGTATAATCTAATTCTGGTATGACTATGCAAGTTTTAGACTTGAGAGAGAGAGAGAGAGAGAGAGAGAGAGAGAGAGAGAGGTAAGCATACTCGAGATCCAAAAAATGTTTGGATTATAGATTAATATTTGACATTATACGAGATTTAGAGAGAGAGAGAGAGAGAGAGAGAGAGAGAGAGAGAAGTAAGCATACTCGAGATCCGAAAAATGTTTGGATTATAGATTAATTTTTGACATTATACTAGAGAGAGAGAGAGAGAGAGAGAGAGAGAGAGAGAGAGTATTCGAAATTCAAAGTATTTTTGGGCTATAATTTCATTCTGGTATGACACTGTACAAGTTTTAGACATGAGAGAGAGAGAGAGAGAGAGAGAGAGAGAGAGAGACTTCGGTAAGAATATTCAAGTTTCAAACCATTTTTTATATTATAATTTCATTCTGGTATATGTACAAGATTTGGTCTTGAGAGAGAGAGAGAGAGAGAGAGAGAGAGAGAGAGAGAGAGAATCTTTACTTCTTAAAGGTAGTGTGGAAGTCCTTGTTGTTAATGCAGGCCGTCGTGTTTACGTAACAATATGGGTCTTGCTGAGCGAATGACTTCATTACGTGCGAGAGGAATTACACCACCAAAGATAATAACATCATCAGCTCACATGCTGTTCTGATTATACCTTGCACATGACTGATCGTTTTGTTATGTCATTAACCTTAACAATTTCTTGAGTTATACTGCGTCGTACCATACTAGCATTTTTATATTTATTTCAGATTAGGTCTTCTGGAAGCTATACTTAACTGTTATAAAGACGTTTTTTATTATATTGTTTTAAATTGAATTACCATTTATTTATTTATTTATTTCTTTATTTATAAATACCACACCAATATTATTTTTAAATTTATTTCAGAAGCAGGTCTTCTGAAAGCTATTTAACTTATAAGGGCGTTTTTTATTATATTGTTTTAAATTAAATTATTATTTATTTATTTCTTTCTTTATTTATAGCAAATAATGTCGGAGTCAATGACATTAGATGTCAGGATGCCAGATAACTCCTAATCAATCAATCAATAGTTATAATTTTTTATATTTTATTCTGCTTTTATATTTGCACATGCGTGGATATGTATCTTCATAAACATATAATTTTGTTTCATCATTAAACTGAGATAATGAAAGAGTAAAATTGTTATTTTTTTTTAAATATTAAATTTCCAATTTTCTCCGTTTTCTTTGAAATTTTGATACGCTGTATTCGAATATACGATTTTTTTATATACCTATTAGTACCTATCACCCCTGACACAGCCCGGATCTTACTACAATATTAGAATTATCAGATTTATTACTATTATTAAAATTATTAAGATTAGTGTTATTATTATAATTAATAAGATTAATGTTAATATTAAAATTTTCTTGATGAAATACTTTATCGTGGGTTTTCCCCCCGTGTTTATTTCCGACTTATTAGAATTATTAAGATTATTGTCATTACTATAACTAATGAAATTAATATTAATATTGAAATTATTTTGATAAAATATTTTCATTATGTGTTCCCCGTCCACCATTGTTTTGGTGTGCGCGCATGTGCTCACAGTTCTACAATGCTCAAAACGTCTGTGTCTTCGTAAGTTGCATAGTCAGGGTCAAACCTCCGATGCTTGCGAGGTATACAAAGGGCTCAAGGACTCCCTTTCAAGTCATTGACGAAAGGAAACTATTAGTAGATCTCGTAGGATTATCCTCTTTTTTTTCCCCGTGTCCTTCAAAACATTATGTAAGGGGAAACTGTTCTAGCTATTCATGTTCTCGTGTAGCTATGGTGTTGTGACCTTCGAAATCATTCGAAATTTTGTCTCTTGAAGGTTTGTTTTTTTATATATTTGATTATTGGTTTTATGAAAATATTTTAATCGTTCGTGTTTATCATGGAATAGCATTGGCTATTTATAAAATTATCAATATGATTTTATGGATTTTTTTAGGTCAACCAGAGAGAGAGAGAGAGAGAGAGAGAGAGAGAGATAGAATATACCAAAGATTCAACATTTTTGGATAATTATAAATTAATTTTGAGTATGACATTGTACAAGTTTTAGACGAGAGAGAGAGAGAGAGAGAGAGAGAGAGAGAGAGAGAGAGCTTTATATGTCGTCTAAAATAGGTATAGTTTCACGAATAAACTTTGAAAGAATTTTTTTTTATATTTTGTATTTTAGCGCAATAAGAGTCGGTATTTCAACTTCTTGTGAAAGTTACATGTATGTTAAGGTTCTTCGGTTCTAGAGAAGCTGCTGAATTGTTGTAATACTTAATCGGAAGTATTTATATTTTAAATGTGTAATGATTCCATAGGTCTGTAATTATGAATATATTCAAGTAATTCAAGTGCAGTGCAATGCATTTGTGCGTACTTATGAAGTTCTTTATGTAATGCTTTTTATCAAAACTTGCTTGAATAATTGTGTGGAGTACTGTGATACATGTATCTATGTATGTATCCCGTCCTGCAATAAATTACTATGGCTATCAACAGTTCTAAGGGCAAGGTTAATGCATAAAGTTTTTCGTTGTAAGGTCTTTAAACTTACACATATCTTTTTTACGACGGTATCCAGTTAGAGAAAAAAGAAAGAAAGAAAAAAAACGTACTAAATTTCATGGTTTCAACGTGTACATGTCTCATAGACATTTTGAACTAATATGAACATCCAAATGTTCATAGAAGACATACTGAATTGTATTTCCCTTAAACACGAAAGCTTGGATTAGCCTGAGTAGAGGGAACGGGGTCTGCTACATTTAACTACTCGATTTTATAAAGGTATATTAATTTGGTACAGAATCGACCGACTGTGCATGGTTCTCTTTGTGTACTCTGCCATTAACTGGTAGAGTGTAAACAGCAGGGGCGAAGCAAGGCTGCCTCATTGTTCTAAATCACCTTCCTTGCAAAGTACGTTGAGGTGAAGAAACTGCCAATCCAACGCCAGGATTAGACTCTTAGGAACAATGAGGGGGAAGGACAGCAGGCCATCGCTATTTCACCGGCATTATTATTATTATTATTATTATTATTACTATCCAAGCTACAACCCTAGTTGGAAAAGCAAGATGCTATAAGCCCAGGGGCTCCAACAGAGAAAAATAGCTCAGTGAGGAAAGGAAATAAGGAAATAAATAAATGAAGAGAACAAATTAATAATAAATCATTCTAAAATAAGAAACAACGTCAAAACAGACATGTCATATAATAAACTATCAACAACATCAAAAACAAATATGTCATAAATAAACTATAAAACGACTATGTCTGCCTGGTCAACAAAAAAGCATTTGCTCCAACTTTGAACTTTTGAAGTTCTACTGATTCAACCACCCGATTAGGAAGATCATTCCACAACTTGGTCACAGCTGGAATAAAACTTCTAGAGTACTGCGTAGTATTGAGCCTCGTGATGGAGAAGGCCTGGCTATTAGAATTAACTGCCTGCCTAGTATTACGAACAGGATAGAATTGTCCAGGGAGATCTGAATGTAAAGGATGGTCAGAGTTGTGAAAAATCTTATGCAACATACATAATGAACTAATTGAACGACGGTGCCAGAGATTAATATCTAGATCAGGAATAAGAAATTTAATAGACCGTAAGTTTCTGTCCAACAAATTAAGATGAGAATCAGCAGCTGAAGACCAGACAGGAGAACAATACTCAAAACAAGGTAGAATGAAAGAATTAAAACACTTCTTCAGAATAGATTGATCACCGAAAATCTTGAAAGACTTTCTCAATAAGCCTATTTTTTGTGAAATTGAAGAAGACACAGACCTTACATGTTTCTCAAAAGTAAATTTACTGTCGAGAATCACACCTAAAATTTTGAAAGAGAAGAAATTATTTCAATTCATATATAATCACAACTTTGATAGTATTTCTTAAAAAAATGAGTATACAGTATATCATAGTATGGATTCTTGCAGATGCTATGCCTACAAAATGTATAAAAATATGAAAAAGGATAAGAACAGATGAGAAATGTTGCGATCAGGTGATATCGAAACTTACCTCGTGCAAAGAAATTTCTCAATTAAACTGTAAGATAACAAATATGCAGTTTTAAGATATACCCAAATTTGAACGGAATTGAACATTGTGCTGTTATTTTTGGATAGCCATGCACATCCTGGTCTCATAACCATTATCAATAGAAAAGAAAGAAGAAAAGATATATACTTCATATGAAAGGAGTTTCAAGTTTCCTCTGAAATAGGTTAAATAAATTAGAATTCGAGATATTCTGTTGATTTCAGATGTAGGATTATTTTCTTAGTTTTGGTTTTACATAAATTTTATATCACTTTGTTGTAATTCGTTATCGTTGTAGAAAAGAATGCATTAAACATTCGTATTCTTACAACAGTTAATTGCTTATTTGTATAAAGGCGAATCATTGATATGTTTCCCTACAATTATAGTCATATTATTATTATTATTATTATTATTATTATTATTATTATTATTATTATTATTATTATTATTATTATTAGCCACTGTACAACCTTAGTTGGAAAAGCAGGATGCTAAAAGCCCAGGGGCTCCAACAGTGAAAATAACTTAGTGAAGAAAGGAAATAAGGACATAAACTAAAAGAGAAGTAATGAACGATTAAAATGAAATATTTTAAAAACAATAACAACATTTAAAAAAGATTTTTAATTTATAAACTATAAAAAGAAACATATGTCAGCATATTCAACATAAAAACATTCGCTGCAAGTTTGAACTTTTGAAGTTCCACCGATTCAACCACCCGATTAGGAAGATCATTCCACAACTTGGTCACAGCTTGAATAAAACTTCTAGAATGCTGTATAGTATTGAACTTTATGATGAAGCAGAAATTGTAGTAGTAGTAGTAGTAGTAGTAGTAGTAGTAGTAGTAGTACTAGGACACTCCAAAATCATACCATTGTTCTCCAGTCTTAGGTAATGCCATAGCCTCTGTACCATGGCCTTCCACTGTGCTGGATTAGAGTTCTTTAGCTTGAAGGTACACTAGGGCACACTATTCTATCTTATTTCTTTTCCTCTTGTTTTTTGAAGTTTTTATAGTTTATACATGAATTTATTTTATTACTGTTTTATTTAAATGTTAATTACTTCTCTTGTAGTTTATTTATTTCCTTATTTCCTTTCCTCGTTGGGCTATTTTCCCTGTTGGAGCCCTTGGGCTTATTGCATCCTGCTTTTCCAACCAGGGTTGTAACTTGGCTAGCAATAATAATAATAATAATAATAATAATAATAATAATAATAATCATAAATAAAATAACAATAATAATGATGATAGTAGTAGTAGTAGTAGTAGTAGTAGTAGGGTTGATAGTAAAAGCATACCTTATTTGCATATGCAAAACGCGGGCTTCCTTCTTCCGCGTGTCCGTGCATCCGTTGTTACCAAAGGTTCCTGTGTCTATTTCCGTCCAGCAGTGTTTCCTTTTTCCTTTTTTATCTACATTCACATCATAATGATACATTCTTCCTTTTTGTGGTTTTTTTTATTCATATTCACATTCACATTCAAAGTGGCACATTTAATCCCTTTACCAATTGTTACTGAAGTTGTTGGTGTTTTGGGCTTATTTTTCAGGTAGTTGATTTCATTAGGTTTCGTGAAAAATTTATTTTTTATTGATTGGGCCATTTGGTAAAATTTCATATTTTGTGAATTGTGAATTTGGGAATGATACATTTGGTAAAATTCCATATTTTGTGAATTGTGAATTTGTGAATGATACATTTGGTAAAATTTCATATTTTTTGAATTGTGAATTTGTGAATGAGGCATTTGATAAAATTCCAAAATTTGTGAAGTGTGAAGTTGTGAATGAGACATTTAGTAAAATTCCATATTTTGTGAATTGTGAATTTGTGAATGATACATTTGGTAAAATTCCATATTTTGTGAATTGTGAATTTGTGAATGATACATTTGGTGAAATTTCATATTTTGTGAATTGTGAATTGATGAATGATACATTTGGTAAAATTTCATATTTTGTGAATTTGTGAATGAGACATTTGATAAAATTCCAAAATTTGTGAAGTGTGAAGTTGTGAATAGGACATTTGGTAAAGTTCAAAATTTTTTGAATTGTGAAATGATGTTTTCAGTTTGAATTTTATATATGAATTGATATATCCGGTTCGAATATTCTTTTCGAATTGCTACTCTTTCAGTTTATATTCTATTTGCGATTGGTGCTTTCAATTGAAAATTTATTTTTGATTGATGCTTCAGTTAAAAGTTTATTTTTGATTGAATTCATTAATAATAATAAAACCATCTAATACAATTAATTTGCGATCGCAGACAATAAAAAGCGAGAAATTAACGTAAAACCAAATGGAATCTTTTCTCTCTCTATCGTCTCTGTGAAAGTAAAAAAAAAAAAAATAAAAATAAAAAGTTTCCAAATGTGCGAGAAAGTAGCAACGGAAAACACGTTCATTTTGATTTGCGGTTTCTGGTCTCCGCAAATGCTGATACATTTCTGCGTCGTTGGAGAAAGGAACTTTATCTCCAGCATTTAGCGCTTGACTCTGTTCTGGGGATTGCAGAGTTTAAGATCATGTGCAATGGGAGAATGTCTGCTACTGAGTAACAGGAGACTGAGTTTATTTGAATTCGTTGCTCTGTTTACGGTAGTTTTTTATCTTTCATTTAGATTTTCAAATATGTTGGAAAACCTTTAAAAGCATACGTTAAATTACAACAATATAGATTAGTAAAATAGTAAAAAATAGGTAAATGTATTTACAAATTGATTCATTTATTAGAATAGAGAATAGTAAAAAGGAATTAGGTACGCACACACACACACATATATATATATATATATATATGTATATATATATATATATATATACATATATTATATATATATATATGTGTGTGTGTGTGTGTGCATATATGCACATGTATGTATATATATATATATATATACACGCGCGTAAGAATAGAAGAAAGTAAAATGCGGAATCCAATATTTATTCTAAATTAGAAATGAGACACGTCGTAATTTGGTTTGGGAGCGGAAAATTAGCGCAGTCGTGCTAGAAAGAGTAATACACTTTTACTCTTTTTTTTCTTTATATAATTTGATTTAATTTAATCTATTTTCGCTCCAAGTCTTTATCTGCCCTGTTACCTCAGCACTCTCCAAATCTATTTGACTAATCTCTTTTTCCTTACGTGTTTTAAACTACTTTAGAATTTATTATTATTATTATTATTATTATTATTATTATTATTATTATTATTATTATTATTATTATTATTATTATTATTATTATTATTATTATTGTAAGGGACCCGTCAAAAATGACAGCAAAATATTTATTGTTGAGCGTTGGAAGACCCAGGCCTACATGGGTGAGGACTATGAAGCGTGAAGTGGGAGATGATGAACGGAGAAGTATTGATTTAAAAGCTTAAGATAGAGACGACTGGTGAAATCTAACCGAGGCCCTTTGCGGTAATGGGCGTGGGAGGAGATGATGATGACACACACACACACACATAAATATATACATATATATATATGTATTTATGTATGTATATATATATATATATATATATATCCAGACACTTGATATTTATTATTTAGGGGAGGTTATTTTATTATTATTATTATTATTATTATTATTATTATTATTTTATTACTATTATTATTATTATTGTTATTATTATTATTATTATTATTATTATCATTATTATTATTATTATTATTATTGTTATCATTTATTTAATTTCTTATTCCTAATTTAGATATTAATCTCTGGCACCGTCGTTCAGTCTGTTTTTTATTTATGTTACATAGAATATTTTAATAATTCTGACCATCCTTTGCATTCAGATCTTCCAAGACTGTACCACCCTGTAAGTAGTACTAGGCATGCAGTTAATTACAACATCTTTGATTTTTCCATCATAAGGCTCAATACTATACATTATTCCAGAAGTTTTATTGCAGCTGTGACCAGATTGTGAAAGGATATTCATAATTGGGTAGTTGAGGTTGAATCTGTGGAACTTAGGAAGTTCAAACTTGAAGTGAATGTTTTTACGTTAGAAATTTCTATGTAACAAATATATTTTAACGCTGTTACCTGAACTCAAGATATTTTATATTTTTCAGTGATTAATTTTTTCATAGTTTATTTATTTCCCTATTTTCTTTCCTTATTGGGCTATTCTACCCTGTGGCTGCCTTGCTTTTCAAATTAGGATTGTAGGTTAGCTAACAACAACAACAACAATAATAATAATAATAATAATAATAATAATAATAATAATAATAATAATAATAATTAACAAAGACTACTTAAGGTTCCATTTGACCAGATGCTCGTCTTCTTTTCTACTCTAATTCATCCATTGTTGCTTGTTCTTTATTGGCATTTTCTTAGATCACAATTATGTTCAAATAAAATTCAGTTTGTGTAAAAGTTTTCAGTGCAAATTACTAGCAAAATCACACAAACCCCTTGAAATATCACTTTTGCTTAACAAAACTACTTTAACTTAGATATGTGCTGATAAGTAAATAATGCACATACTAGCCTCCTGGCTAGTACAGTGGTAACATGTTCGCCTAGCATTTGCATGGCGGCAGATTGATCCCAGCCCGGGACCGTGAGTTTAAGCTCTTTACTGGGGGCTACTGCTGTGGTTGGGCTTGCCCGACTGACGTTCTGGTGAGCATCTATTCTGATGAAACTGGAACTGAAACCGGACACCAACCATCTAACCATCTTATTGAAGTATTGTTGTTACCTGATTGGTAACGCCTCTGTCTGGTGTTTGCCAGTCCAGCTCAGACTCGTTGGTGCCATAAGTGTCTGCAACCTTACCATCCTTGTGAGCTAAGTTTGGCGGTATTTGGGGGAGCCTATAGATCTATCTGCTGAGTCATCAGCAGCCATGCCTGGCCCTCCCTGAACCTAGCTTGGGTGGAGAGGAGGCTTGGGTGCTGATCATATAATATATGGTCAGTCTCTAGGGCATTGTCCTGATTGCTAGGGCAATGTTACTGTCCCTTGTCTCTTTCATTGATGAGCGACCTTTAAACCTTCAAACATGTGAATAAGATTAGAGACGGAAATTGTGCTTCAGATATTAGAATGTAAAGAGCAAAGACTCAGTGAAGACAATAAAAATACGGAAAATACGAAAAATGGAAAAGACTCGCAAAGAGAAAATTTAAGAAAAAAACGTAAAAAAAAAAAATAGATATTCTTCACCACAAGAAAGCCCTGAATCGCTTCTTGACTTTTACTACATTCTCATCTTCGTTAGGTTCGGAATTTATGGAAATTTATCCGGTTCATTTATTCTCATGTTTCTCCTACGACCCACGTTCCTATGAAGGGTTTATAATAAAGCAATGATCGACACCAATGAAAGCACTCGACATGCGCACCTGATGGTTATATTTAAGCGGTGAAATATTACCATGTCATTTGTCTTGCTTGGAGTCGTACTTGTACGTGACGCGAAATTTACGTTACTCAAAATTTACGTGACGCAAAATTTAAGTGAAGCGAAATTCAGGGGATGCGAAATTTACGTTACGCGAATTTACGCGATGCGAAATTTGCGTGACGCGAAATTTACGTGATACGAAATTTACGTGGCCATAACAAACGCTTGAACAGAGGACAGAAGGGATTTAATCTTCTTTCGGTCTATTACTTTCATTTTATAACTTTCACTGAATCCATTGAGGTATTTTGAAGGTGAATTATGTAATTAAAACTTATAAAAGTAAAGGATAGAAAGATTTTTTTAATGTATTTTGTTTTTATTCATTTATTTACTTTTTATTCGAAGTTTCACGCAAGGAAGATTTTGAAAACAGAGGGATTATGAATGTTGTAACAATATGGTATGCTTGGTGACTCAACAAACAAGGACAAGGTGCAACGTATCTGGGTCAGTATTGTTTGAAGATTTGTAATTTTATTGTTGCAACAAAGTTTATTTTCGGTCAGAGATTCCATAAGAACTTTTGTTATGAAATTATTGTGTTCATGCAAAGCCTCTGACAACAATCTTCTTTAGGATTTCATTATGCTCTGCTATTCTTAACTTTTGTTTCTCCACGTTTTTACTTCTTTTTGTTCCCCTACGTTTATGTCTTCTTTTTGTTTCCTTACGTTTATGTCTTATTTTTGTTTCCCTACATTTGTCTTCTTATTGTTTCCTTAAATTTATGTCTACTTTTTGTTTCCTCACATTCATGTCTTCTTTTTGTTTCCCCACGTTTCTGTCTACTTTTTGTTCCCCTACGTTTATGTCTTCTTTTTGTTTCCTTACGTTTATGTCTTCTTTTTGTTTCCTACATTTGTCTTCTTATTGTTTCCTTAAATTTATGTCTACTTTTTGTTTCCTCACATTCATGTCTTCTTTTTGTTTCCCCCCGTTTCTGTCTACTTTTTGTTCCCCTACGTTTATGTCTTCTTTTTGTTTCCTTACGTTTATGTCTTATTTTTGTTTCCTTACGTTTATGTCTTATTTTTGTTTCCCTACATTTGTCTTCTTATTGTTTCCTTAAATTTATGTCTACTTTTTGTTTCCTCACATTCATGTCTTCTTTTTGTTTCCCCACGTTTCTGTCTACTTTTTGTTCCCCTACGTTTATGTCTTCTTTTTGTTTCCTTACGTTTATGTCTTCTTTTTGTTTCCTACATTTGTCTTCTTATTGTTTCCTTAAATTTATGTCTACTTTTTGTTTCCTCACATTCATGTCTTCTTTTTGTTTCCCCACGTTTCTGTCTACTTTTTGTTCCCCTACGTTTATGTCTTCTTTTTGTTTCCTTACGTTTATGTCTTCTTTTTGTTTCCTACATTTGTCTTCTTATTGTTTCCTTAAATTTATGTCTACTTTTTGTTTCCTCACATTCATGTCTTCTTTTTGTTTCCCCCCGTTTCTGTCTACTTTTTGTTCCCCTACGTTTATGTCTTCTTTTTGTTTCCTTACGTTTATGTCTTATTTTTGTTTCCTTACGTTTATGTCTTATTTTTGTTTCCCTACATTTGTCTTCTTATTGTTTCCTTAAATTTATGTCTACTTTTTGTTTCCTCACATTCATGTCTTCTTTTTGTTTCCCCACGTTTCTGTCTACTTTTTGTTCCCCTACGTTTATGTCTTCTTTTTGTTTCCTTACGTTTATGTCTTATTTTTGTTTCCCTACATTTGTCTTCTTATTGTTTCCTTAAATTTATGTCTACTTTTTGTTTCCTCACATTCATGTCTTCTTTTTGTTCCCCTACGTTTATGTCTTCTTTTTGTTTCCTTACGTTTATGTCTTCTTTTTGTTTCCTACATTTATGTCTTCTTTTTGTTTCCTGTATTTATGTCTTCTTTTTGTTTCCTACATTTATGTCTTCTTTGTGTTTCCTACATTTATGTCTTCTTTTTGTTTCCTACATCTATGTCTTCTTTTTGCTCCCCTACATTTATGTCTTATTTTGTTTCCTACATTTATGTCTTCTTTTTGTTTCCCTACATTTATGTTTTCTTTTAGTACGCTTACCTTTCCCTTCCTTACGGCTACGCTGATGTAGCTAGTTTTATTCCTTACTAATCGGAATTGAAACTAAAAAGATAAACGAAAGTAAGAAATTGTTATACATTCTATTTTATGCTAAACTTATTCTCTCTCTCTCTCTCTCTCTTCTCTCTCTCTCTCTCTCTCTCTCGGCGTTGTTCTCTCACAGTTGAGCGAAAGCTTCAACCTTTGAAAATTCGAAAGCGATAGATATTTTAGTTGAAAAAAAAAAACTTCCACTTTTATGGGCTCATGAATGTCTATCGTATAAGGCTTTTGCAAAACCGGTAATCAGGTTAATATTCTCTAAAGATCAACTGGAAGTTTAAGTGGAATACAGTATTAAGTTTTGTCGTTGTAAATATTGTGATCCAGATTTCCTGAAGTTTAATTGCCTACATGTTTTCAGGTGTGAAGTCTCATTATTTAAATAGCCCTTGACGCCTATCATTGTGTCTGTCCTGTACATATATGGATGGAAACTAAGTGTTTCTTGATCGCTGAACTGATACCAGTAGAGTTCGTTTCTCATTTATTAGCTGTTAAAACAGATGACAGTGAGAGGAGGGTTACGTCTCTCTCTCTCTCTCTCTCTCTCTCTCTCTCTCTCTCTCTCGTCGGTTGACCTTAAAAAATCCATTAAATTATACTGATAATTTTATAAATAGCCAATGCTATTCCATGATAAACACGAAACGATTAAAATAATTTAATAAAAATCTCTCCTGTCGTTATTGGTAACGGTCTTAGTTTGAGGGCTCGAGGACCCGTCGTTCGAGGCTTGGACTGGACGAAGAATATTTAGGGGCTTTCATAATGATGAAGAATACCTCTGTTAACCTAAGCAGCAAATTAAGTAACCTAGTAGTTAGTCGAGCGTTGTGGGTCGCAGCTAGCGTAGAGAGATAAAGATATAAACACGTGCATACTCTTGAAAACGGGAGGGCCTGCACGTGGTAATCCTCTCTCTCTCTCTCTCCTCTCTCTTCTCTCTCTCTCTCTCAAATTGTGATTAATTCACTAAATAAGTTTAAGAGTAGAGTGCCTGTGAAACAGGTATTATTATAGATGACGTCAAACTTTCTTGCTATTGCTTTCTCCTTTCTTTGTGTTTGGTTTTTGCAAGGAAAATTAACCTGGAAGTCGTAAGACAGTTTTTATTATAGACTCCAGCTGAAGCAAGGCTATAATATTAACGCTTTATGAATAGAAAATAAATTCATATACACCTTAAGAAAGTGTACAAGTGTATCACTGTTGTAAAGATTCAACCATATATTTTAGGATTTCTCTCTCTCTCTCTCTCTCACTTCTCTCTCTCTCCTCTCTCTCTAAATACTGTATATCACTTATGTAAAAATTTTAACCAGTTATTCATTCTCTCTCTCTCTCTCTCTCTCTCTCTCTCTCTCTCTCTCTCTAAAATACTGTATATCACCTTATGTAAAAATTTCAACCAGTTATTCATTCTCTCTCTCTCTCTCTGTCTCTCTCTCTCTCTCTCTAGGATATGCTTTATTGGCTTATAACCATGTTTTAATTGCACCCGTTGTTTTTTACCAACTATGCATTACCTCCAGCTGAAAGGGCTGTTGTCAGCAATAATTAAAACCCAGAGTTTCTCTGCGGCTCAAATCACCGTTATTATTGAGACATCCTGGTATTAAGGGGAGCATGGGTAGATAGGTGTGAAATCTCTACGCTCCCAGTTGAGAATAAAGCTCCTTTTTTATCGAGAGTCCTTGGCCCGTATGGTCTATGCGCGTATACGCTTCTACCTTCTGCGTATCAGGTATTTTTAGATATTGCATTATTGTTGTCGTGGAGGGAGAGATTTTCTATACGCCTGCGTTGCTTATTGTTTGCGCTTGGTCTTACTCGTATCGGCGGTTCAACCAGGTTTAGCAGTCTAAGTATTGATGAGCACTGGTTTATAGGCCGCTCATAAATGGTAGAGGCAAGGAACAGTGACATTTCCCTATCAAGCAGGACAATGCCATACCAAACTGACCATGTATACATATGATCAGCGCCCAAGCCCCCTCTCCACCCAAGCAAGGACCAAGGAGGGCCAGGCAGTGGCTGCTGATGACTCAGCAGATAGATCTATAGGCTTCCCCCAAACCCTCCATCCTTAGCTCAGAAGGATGGTGAGGTTGCAGTTACCAAAGAAACTAACGAGTTTGAGTGGGACTTGAACCCTAGTTTTGCGTTCACTAGTCAGGGACGTTACCACAACGGGCCTATCAACCCTGGTATATATTTTATTCTGAAGTCGCCCAACTAATTTGAAATAGTTAATTAGTCTCCTAAGTTTCTCTTTCTCAGATTGACAGACTGGCAGTGGTCAGCGAATTTAAGAATTGGAACCTCCAATCTTCGGAATTTTCTTTTATTACTGTTGTTATTAGCCTAAGATACAACACTAATTGGAAAAGCAGGATGCTATAAACTATAGGGCCCCATTATGCAAAATAGCCCAGTGAAGAAAGGAAATAACGAGGTATAGAATAATGTGCTCCAGTGTACACTCAACCAAGAGAACTCTTCCCAAGACAGTGGAAAACCAAGGTACAGAGGCTATGCCACTACCCAAGACTAGAGAACAATAATTGGATTTTGGAATGTCCATCACATAGAAGGGCTGCTTACCATAGTTAAAAAGTATCTTCTACCCTTACCAAGTGGAAAGTAGCCACTGAACAGTTACAGTATGTTTCTAGGATATTGTCCCTTCTCTTACACCTACCCTACCATAATTTACTTCTCTACTTCCCCTATTTTTACCATTCTCCCATTTTTATCTTCAAGGCTGAACTGGAAAGTTTCTAGCGGCACTCAGTTGCCCCTGCCATCGGCCTTCAAAACCCAACATCTTTCCCAACCATCCTTAGTCCCGTGATCAATCCCATTACCGTTGATTTCGTAATTTTCATCATAAAGGGACCTTTTTGCATCGTGCGAACGATGACGTCACGGTTTCGATTCTAGCAAGGACGTCTTTGTCTAAAGCAATTACTGCGTAAATGACCGAGTACGTTTGACAATGAATTGTGCGTATGACCCCAGACGCATTCGAAAATCAGCGTCACCTCTCGTCTCCCTTAATCTTGGAGGGACCGTTTTTTTTTGCGACGTAGAAATGCGTATTAACTTGAGTATAGAGGGTAATAATTTTGGATTGTTTCCTACTTAGGTACTCTACGATTCCAGGGTTTTTCCTATCTAATTATGTGTTCGGTTGGATTTGAGCTTTCTTTTAGTTGGGGTGGTTTCAAGGTAAATGGGTGATTGCTTTTGAAATTCGGATGCTATAAGAACTACTATAAGAACTCTAAGAATACTGAATGTGATGAGTCATGTATTACACATAAAAAACACAAGTACACATAGTATGTACACATATGTATATGTGTATGTAATATATATTATATATTATATATAAACATATGTATATGTATATATATATATATATATTAATATATATATATATATATATATAAATTCATAGTTTTAGAAGAGGCTTACGAAATGAACAGACACCCACATGGCGCATTTTGTGTGATGTTTGGACAGAAATTGTTATGTCAAGATTTCCAATTCCACTTTGTAGTTTCTTCCTTTCGTGCCAATGTTAAAACGAACATTTGGCTTTTTGTGATGTATATTTCAAACATAATAGTGATAGATTCCATTGAGAGTTAACAATAAGTCATGTTTGGTGACAATATATTGTGTATATATACATACAGTATATACTGATATATACAAACATTTCTATATGTATATATACATATACGCATATATATGTATATATATGTGTGTGTTTGTATACATATCCATATACACACAAATACACACATACACACACACATATATATATATAAATATATATATATATACACTGTATATATATACATACATATATATATATATATATATATACATATACATATACTGTATATATGTATGTATATATATATACTGTATATATATATATACATACATATATAAATATATATATATATACATACATATACATATATATATATATATATATGTGTGTGTGTGTGTGTGTGTACATACCTTAATGCAGTTATAAATAACGGAAAGATTATAATCTCAGGATTATTATCAGATACTATTACATTGCTAACCCTACCTTTATCCTCTGAGAATATAGCCACTAAATAAGCCAGTCAAGTTAGGTAAATCATTAGTATGATCCTAATAAGTTACTTGACCCTCAAAAGTTCAAACTCATTGAAAAGCTTATTGAAGTGGTATTCTGTCTTCAACATGACTTGTGTCTTCATTTTCACATCCTCCTCATTGTTAGAGATTTCAAACTATGAGTTTGGGGTTCGAGAATAAGGGGTTTCAAAGGCTGGAATTTGGTGTAATGCTTCCTGCTTGCTAGTCATAATTTGGTTTCACTTTCGATGTTATGTATGTAACGTTCTTGCGAGTCGAGTAACCATTGTTTTTTTTATTGAAGGTAATTTTCCCTATCCTTTTTTTCTTCATACTTCATTTGGAATTTTAAAATCAATGTGTATATTGTATTTATGTTATCTTTTAACTTGTTCTTCTTTCTGGGTATGCCTTAATGTGGTGAAAGGGTTCCAGTATCGCCATGATCACCAAAGCTGTGCTAGTCAGGGTCGCCCATACTAGGTTGGTTTGCTGATAGCAATTGGACGAAAGTCTCCCACTATCAACAATTAGCACTGGCTAACATAGTGATGAATTAAGGCCAAACACCAGACATGATTTTACATGTCTGAAGCCATTTTTCCTTCAATGGAGTTTCTAGCAACGGTTGCATTTGTTGTTAAAACTTGTTCGGTTAAATATCATATATCGTATTTATTGGCATTTTATTTTCTTTTAAATAGCAGTTTTTTCCACAACAGATATGAAATCATCTCTCGGGTCTATAACCTGCCTATATTCAAAAGGCACCTTTGTCGATACCTTCAGGGGGGTATTCTCTATTCTCATGTTCAGTAGTTTGCCATGTATGACAACATACGAGTTTGCCTGGTTGCACATTTAATATTTCCTGAAGATTTTACCCTTCAGATTTTGCGAATATATCCAGATGATATTATGAACCTAATTCGCCTTTTAGGTCAAGGGTATATGATATATATATATATATATATATACACATATATATATATATATATATATACATTTCTGTGTGGGGATACCTTAACGTGGTGAAAAGTTTTGCGTATTGCCATGATCAGCAAAGCTGTAATAGTCATATCCACCCATACTAGGCTGGTTTGCTGTGAGCGATCAGACGAAAATCTTCCTCCATCACAAATCTGCACTGGCCATCGTGGTGATGAAACTGGCCAAACCCCAGAGATGAATAAAGATATGTCTGAGGCCTTTGTGGACTAGAAATGGCTACATTTGTTGTTGTTGCTGTGTATGTATGTATATATATATATATATATATATAATATATACAGTATATATAGTATGTATATATGATATATATATATATATATACAGTATATATAGTATATATATATGTATATATATGTATATATACAGTATATATAGTATATATATATATATACAGTATATATAGTATATATATATATACATTAGTATGTATATATATATATATATATATATACATACATTTGTTTTCATTCTACTGTATAAAATTGTTAATAACTGTTTATAAACTTTATTATTTATGTAATCATTATAATCCATTAATTTTTGGATTAGTTTGTATCATAAAGAAATAATATCACGTGATATTCCTCAATTAGATTAATCTAGGATTCTAGGTCATATATGAAGTAACCAATTACTCTTAATAGGAGAGAGAGAGAGAGAGAGAGAGAGAGAGAGAGAGTGTGTGTGTGTGTTTAAATCCATAAAAGGTTAATTTTTATTTTAGAATTACTTTTTTAAATCAAACACTTGCTATATATAATTTGTGAAATGAAAAGAAATAATCCCATTATATGTATTTGAGACAAAAACAGATTTTAAGCATAATTAACAACCAAAAGGAATGAATTACCTTGGGAGTCAAAGTTTTACATTTAATGAACAAGGGATTTTTTAATGGTTTAATAATTTCAAAATAAAAAAGAAAACAAGTGATTTTCTTTGAGATAGGCGTAACTAGAATGTTATGTGATGGTTGACTTTACATGATGTGATTTTTTTTCCTTTTCTAAATGGGTGTGTTGGGTGTTGTGGGGTGGGTTGGGGGTGGGCGTAGGTATCCAGGGCTAGACATCACGCAACGGGCGTCATGGTTTGACATGGAGTGCTTCCTGGCTTAATGGGCGTGGAATGTTGGAGGGGGTCGTTTGATACGACGGACACACGCAGACGCACACTTTCACTCCTATCAGTCTGCCCAGGATTGATTGATGGCCAGTTTGCTCTGGCGTGAAAGGTCTCTGTTCAAAGGAGCTGTGATGTTCACACTGGTTTCAGCATCCTTCGACTTCGGGTGTGAGTCTTTTTGAAACTTTGAAATTTTGAAAAACGAAATTGAAAGTTCCTCAAGTTTTTGGGAAAAGGGCAAATTGGTCTATTCATGTTTTCATCTGGTTTCAGCATCCTTCGACTTCGGGTGTGAGTCTTTTTGAAACTTTGAAATTTTGAAAAAAGAAATTGAAAGTTCCTCAAGTTTTTAGGTAAAGGGCAAGTGGGTCTATTCACGTTTTCATCTTTCTTATTCTCTTTATTTTCTCACTTGTTAATATTATCTGGTTTTGGGTTTTAGTTGAAACTTTGAAATTTTGAAAAAAGAAATTGAAAGTTCCTCAAGTTTTTGGGTAAAGGGGCAAGTGGGTCTATTCATGTTTTCATCTTTCTTATTCTCTTTTTCTCACTCGTTAATATCTGGTTTTTGGCTTTTAGTTATCCCAGGGTTTTAAGAATAATTCTGGGACATAATCCTAACCTTTCCTGTTGTATACATTGGAATACTTTTTACTATTTTTTCCTCGCAAAATTATTACCAATTACATGAAACCTAGCTAAAGATTTTATATTATTTTAAGTATACTTATATGGATGTATATTTGGCCATCTACTTATCAATCCGTATATATATATATATATATGTGTGTGTGTGTGTGTGTATGTATATATATACATTATATATATCCTTATAGAAATCCAGAAATGATGGTCTTAATTGTACGAACAGGCTTAAAGACTCAAGTCATTAGTGCATGAACGGTTTTTATAAAGTTGTCCAGTGTTAAGATTGAGCAATAATTTTGCATAATCTCCAGCGTAATTTGCACTGCATGTTTCTATGACTGGGTCATTTTTTTAAATTTTTTTTTTTTTACTTCTTTTATGCCTCGCTTTCTGCCATTGTCTTTTTTTTACCTTTTGCCTTTTACGGTCAATAGCTTTGTTTGTAAGTTTGGGTTGTTTGTTTACGAATTTGTGTTTTCCGCCTGTTATTAAATGTTTAATCATAGAAAGAACAGCAGTGTTGATGATAGTAATAATATTAATATCCGCTTGTTATTGAATACTTAATGTTTATAATAGTGATAATATTAAGGTTTTCGAGAAAAAAAATATAAATTTGTTAACGGATATGATCATGTTCTTGTTAAAGGTATATGGTGATTGTGATGATAATATTATATATGTGGTTATAAACAATAACTTTATTGAAGTTTTTAATAAAAATGATAACAATAAAAATAATAATAATGATAACAATAACAGATAAAACACTAGAAACCTACTGATCTAAACGTTCAATGATTCCTACAATAGAAAGCGAGAAGATCAATCATATGAATAATATAAATCATAAAGATAAATTTTCCCCCCAGCATTCACAATTCTGTCTCCCACCATCAATGACGCAAGGGTTAATTCACTCTCACTCGCGTGTGAACAGTAGTGAGGTTAGAACGAGCGGGCTTTGCCAATAAGATACATTCACGGATGTATGAGATACATGCACGGATTTCTTTGATACATCCGCAGACTTCTTTGATACATCATCGGATTTATGAGATACGGCCGAGGATTTATGAGATACATCCGAAGATTTCTTTGATACAGCCTCGGATATATGAGATGCATCCATGGATTTATGAGATACATCCGCGGATTTCTGAGACACATCCGCAGATTTATGAGATACGGCCATGGATTTATGAGATACATCCGAAGATTTCTTTGATACAGGCTCGGATTTATGAGATGCATCATGGATTTATGAGATACATCCGAAGATTTCTTTGATAGATCAATGGATTTATGAGATATATCCGGAGATTTATTTGATACATTCATGGATTTATGAGATACATCCGCGGATTTATGAGATACATCCATGAATTTTTAGGTACATCCGCAGATTTTTGACACGTCCACGGATTTATAAGATACATCCGCTAATTTCTTTGATACATTAACAGATTTATAAGATACATCAGCAGATTTCTTTGATACATCTACGGATTTATGAGATGAGATGCACACGAAATAAGGACGAATGAGAGTTTTATTTGAGCATCTGTGTTACGTCAGGACTCTTTTATTTGTCTGTTGATTGCTTGGATTAGAAGGCCACTTGCGATGCCCACTGACGGATCGATAAATTGGAAGCTATACGGAAAGCTATCTATATGTGTGTATATATATATGTATATATATATATATATATATATATATATATATACACACTTGTAAAACATACATGCACACAATCGTATGTATATGTATATTTATATTTGTATGTGCATGAATATATATATATATATATATATATATATACATACTATATATACATACATATATATATATATATATATATATATATATATATATATATATACTATATATATGTATATATACATGCTATATATGCATATATTTATATATTTATACTATATATATATATATATATATATATATATATATATATGATATAATATGAAGTGTATTATCAGAGACAAAATTTTACACACATTAATTTCTTCATTCATTTATAGCAGAAACTTTTTTTTTCCAAAGCGTGAAGAAATTCCTTCACTGCAAGGTTCTTGACATTAAATATTTGAGCTCCATTACACTGCATTGCAATTGTACATCGATTCACATATTTCGCAAGGAATAAGGGCTGTGTCTATCTTGGAGCGGAAAATGGCAGCCAGTATTTAGTTCCGGCCGTGTTGCTATGTAGGTGACTGCCTTAGTCCGGATAACTTACTGTTAGGATAATTTTTGGCCGGATATACGTAGTAATAATCCTTTTACACTGTTAAAAAAGCGTAATTTTAATCGGAAATTCTCCGTGAAAATGTGCTGTTCCCAGCTGTATTTCAGTAAAATACAGGCGACCGTAATTTCCCCATACTTTGTTATTATCCTTTACGGGTTGGTGATCGTAATATTACTCCTTTACGTCAATATAACCGTTTTTAAAACAGTAAAAATTCTAGAATAAAAGTTGCCAGACATTTACCATATTTAAGTAATTTTAACAGTGTATATATTTTAGTTTTCTTTATTTGGGATAAGTATATCACATGCAAACAATAATCTTTATATATGAGTACTTTTTACTTGGATGTTCTTTATTTATTATGATAATTAAGGAAAAATTTCAGTCAGCAATTAGCGTTTTCGTCGATTATTGTTGTCCGAAACAAATTTTATCGACCAAAAACGAATTCTGCTTAAGAATATTGTTCCTATTTAGACTAATATTTGAATGATCGTAATCACTCGAGTTTATTCACATCTTTATTGTACGAAAGACTAAACTTTTGAATTATTAATAAGAGAAGATTTTCTTTCTTTGGCTTGGAGCATATCTCCCAAAATTCATAAGTATTTGAGGCTCTCAAAATTTTTTCGTTGATTTTTGTCGCTTATCAAATTAAGAATCCAGGGATTTGGCTTCCAGTGTTCTCTCTCTCTCTCTCTCTCTCTCTCTCTCTCTCTCTCTCTCTCTCTCTCTCTCTCTCTCTCTCTCTCTCTGTAAAGACCTTATGTAAATACTTGATTCTAGCATCCACAAAATAAATAAGGTTCTTAGCGCATTATGCAAGCTAAGCATGAGAACTCACGATTAAGCTTAAGCGTTTTGAGAGAGAGAGAGAGAGAGAGAGAGAGAGAGAGAGAGAGAGATTGTGTTTACGCTGTGTAGAATTGATTTATTAACTGATATATTACATAATTTATATATTGGAATGAGATATATCTGAAACTGAGGACGATATGTTATCCAATCTCGAAGGATTTTTGACCCAAAAAATATTCAAACTTTCACTAGGTGTAAAAAGATCATTTGCTTCAACTTCAGCAGGATTCTCTCATCTGGATGGTAATCCCGTTGGAGCAATTAAGGTATTTCTAAATGTCTTATTTGCACCTTCATTACATCTTCCTTTCTTTTAACTTTAAGTTTCACTTCAGAGTGCAATGGAGTGATTTTAAATTATTATTATTATTATTTTTATTATTATTATTATTATTATTATTATTATTATTATTATCTTTTTATTATTATTATTATTATTATTATTATTATTATTATTATTATTATTATTATTATTATTATCAATATTTTAGTTATTTTGATTATGATATTATTTTAATTATATAAATAATTAAAATAATAATGATAATAAAAATAGCTAGATAATAATAATAATAATAATAATAATAATAATAATAATAATAATAATAATAATAATAATAATAATAATAATAATAATAATAACAACAACTTAGATTTGAATAGCCTCCCCGGTACCAGTGCCAAACCATTGACCTAAATTACAAAAATCTGATCCAATGACATACAAAATAAGAAATTCCGAATCTCGCTTAAAAGTACAGGATCTTTCTTGAGCAAGAGCCTGTGCTGACATGAACCCAGTGTAATCTGCTCATACGCACACATATTTCCAATTCGAAGGAGACATTATCATGGTTCAATGGAAGAAATGAAGATGAGATCCAATTTAAGGTTCAATCTCAAATCCAAAATAAGGTTCAATCTGGGATCCACCATAAGGTTTAATCTGGGATCCAATATAAGGTTCAATATGAGATCCAATATAGTTCAATCTGGGATCCAATATAAGGTTCAATCTCAAATCTAATATAAGGTTCAATCTCAAATCCAAAATAAGGTTCAATCTGGGATCCAATATAAGGTTCAATCTCAAATCTAATAGAAGGTTCAATCTGGGATCCTATGTAAGGTTCAATCTCGGATCCACCATAAAGTTCGATCTTAGGTCCAATATAAGGTTCAATATCAGATCTAATATAAGGTCCAATCTCAGATCCAATATAAGGTTCAATCTCAGATCCAACATACGGTTCAATCTCGGATCCACCATAAAGTTCAATCTCAGGTCCAATATAAGGTTCAATATCAGATCCAATATAAGGCCCAATCTCAGATCCAATGTAAGGTTCAATCTGGGATGCACCATAAGGTTCAATCTCAACTAAGGAGAAATTTCATAAAAGTAAAATTCAAGTACAAAAATAAAAAGAAAACCAAGTATAATGCATACATGAATTCAAATAATAGTAAATGAAGCGAGGTCAGTAGTTGTTGTTATAACTGTAAATTGAACGAAGGAAATCCAGTGTCAAGAATAGAGACCGAAGCAAGGCATGTTTTATGAAGAGTCCTGTTAAAAGGTGTGTCATTTCAAGGAGTGGGAGCAAAGGAAGGAATGAAGGACTCCCATGAAAAAGTATTAGTGTCATTATTGGAGGGAATCTTTTAGATAAAATCTAGTTAATCTTGACTGGGCCTCATATATATATATATATATATATATATATATATATATATATAATGCAGCCGTTTCTAGTCCACTGCAAGACAAAGGCCTCAGGCATATCATTTCATGTCTGGGTCTTGGCTGTTTTCATCCCTACGCTGGCTAGTGCGGATTGATGATGGTGGGAGAATTTGGTCTGATTGCTCACAACAAACCAACCTAGTATGGGTGGCCCTGATTATACAGCTTTACTGATCATGGCGACACGCAAGCCCTTTTACCACTTTGAGTGGGTATTTCAAGTTTTGGAGGACAAGCTGTATGCAGTAAGCCTTTTCAAAAATTGTCTTTTTTGAAGATTCAATGAAGGCGCACCAAACATGCGGTCCGAGGCCAACTTGATTATTAAAAAATAACAACTGCGCAGTCATAACTGCGCTCAGTAGGGAGGAGGTCGAGAGGTGGGCCACGGAATACATTATTCAGAAGGCAAGAAGAAGAAGAAGAAGAAGATTCTGGCGGTCATGACATCATCGTCATATCAGTGTTCCAGGATGTTGTTTTGGAAAGGAGTAGGGAAGCGAGTTGAGTAGGTTACCGATTATTTCTTAAAATATACTTAATAGCCGTCTTCGATTCGCCTTCCCCTACGCAAAATCTCTTGCTTAATTACTGACTGATGTTTCGATGATGGTTATAATGCTTAATTGAAGGTTTCAGATTAATATTAAAAAAAATGGCAGTATCTTGTTGGTGAAATGGGTCTCATTAGTTTTGTCATTAGGGAATTAGTTGAGCTTCATGAAATGCTGATTGAAAACTTCAATCACAATTTGGGCAGGAGAGAGAGAGAGAGAGAGAGAGAGAGAGAGAGAGAGAGAGAGAGAGAGAGAGAGTTGGGGGGGGGGGAGTTCATATCGAACAGGATAAGAGAAGCAAAGAGAAAAGGAAACATTTATTTGTGTAGATATCTTAATGGCATCATTAAGTGACGCGTTTGTCATTTGGATAAGACGAGAAAGTTCCTCGGCGTCCAGAAGAAAAAGAAAAAGTAGAAGAAAAGTAGGAAAAGGAAGGAGAAAAGAAAGAAAGAAGAAGAAAAGAAAGAAAGGAGAAAATGAAGAAAGAAGAAGAAAAGAAAGAAAAATAGGAAAAAGAGTAAAAGAAAAAACAAGAAAAGAAAGAAAAAGAAAAAAATAAAGAAAGAAAAAAAGGAAATAAAGAAAGAAGAAGAAAAGAAAGAACCTGAAGAAGAAAAGAAAGAAATAGAAAAAGAAAAGAAAGAAAGAGAAGAAGAAAAAATTAGTTGGTAAAATCAAAGCAAGGGGTCATGTCACGTCACTTTGGAAGACATACTCTCACGCAAGGGCTAATAGAACCCCCCCTCCC
>NC_090730.1:17116981-17121981 GCF_036898095.1 Palaemon carinicauda
AAAGATATATTGCTGCATGGCTCTTATTCTAATTTTTTTTTTATTCAAATTATTTCAACTGTAAAGTTAGTTACTACATACAGTTCAAAGTTGGAGCAAATGCTTTTTTGTTGACCAGGCGGACACGAGTCTTTTTATAGTTTATTTATGAAATATTTGTTTTTGATGTTGTTAATAGTTTATATATGACATGTCTGTTTTGACTTTGTTACTTATTTTAGAATGATTTATTGTTAATTTGTTCTCTTCATTTATTTATTTCCTTATTTCCTTTCCTCACTGGGCTATTTTTCCCTGTTGGCGCCCCTGGGCTTATAGCATCTTGCTTTTCCAACTAGGGTTGTAGCTTGGATAGTAATAATAATAATAATAATAATAATACATACATACATACATACATACATACACATATGTGTGTGTTTGTATATGTGTATGCATGTGTGTGTACGTATATATAATGAGAAAAATATAAATAAAATTAGCATTGTAAATAATAGAAATGGTAAATAATGTAATATTGATGTAGGTGAAATATACAAAAGATGTCGTATTGATTAATTACGCAGTTTGATAAGAAATGACCATCACCATTTTCACAAAACTATGGCCGTAAAACCTTGTGATTTGACTGAACACATCTCTCAATAACTTTCCTTTGAAAGGAGTTATCCTGTAGAACAATTACTACACGTATTTTCATTCTTTAATTAAATTGATTGGCTTATCGGAGAAAACGTCCAGGCTTGGCGTTATGCTGGGCGGGAGATCAAGTCAAGCTCAAACTCGATAGCTTCTTTTAGTGTCTGCAACCTCACCATCCGTGTGAGCTAAGGATGTGGGATTTCGGGTAGCCTATAGATCTACCTGCTGAGTCATCAGCAGCCATTGCCTGGCCCTCCGTAGTCCAGCTTGGGTGTAGAAGAGACTTGGGTGCTGATCATATGTATATGATCTCCCTAATCGAGGGGTTGAACCGGTAGAACTTCAAAAGTTCAAACTTGCAGTAAATGTTTCTATTTTGACCAGGTTGATATAAGTCTTTTTATAGTTTTTATATGAAAGATATATTTAAATGTTGTTGTTGTTCTTACAATATTTTAATGTTTTAATGTTGTTACTGTTCTTAAAATGTTTTATTTAATTTTTTTATTTCTTTTCATATAATTTATTCATTTCCTTTCCTCGCTGGGCTGTTTCTCCTTGTTGGAGCCTTCTTTTCTAACTAGGGCTGTAGCTTGGCTAGTAATGATAATAATAATAATAATAATAATAATAATAATAATAATAATAATATATGGTCAGTCTCTAGGGCATTGTCCTGTCTCTATGGCATTGTCACTGTCCATTGTCTCTACCATTCATGAGCAACCTTTAAAAAAAGTGTTACGTATATATGACGTGGAAATTGGTTGATCATGCAAGCTTTTTTTTCCCCTGCGACGTAACCTGATATAGACTTGCGTCGGCTAACGTTAAACCGGATAAAAGGCTTATTCCCTTACGCGGGAAAGGTTTCCCTTCCAAGGGACACTCGAATGACGTCACCGCTTGCTTCGGAGGCGTCGGAATAAGAATCGAAGAGGCTATGATCGGGAAGCCTTACGATTGACAAGGTCACCTCTTGCGCTTTGGTTACAGAACTACTGCTTTGTATCGCTCTTATCTCATGTCGAATTACCTTACTTATTGTTACGAGACTGTCGTTGAAGAAATAAGTACATGCTCTTTATTCATTTTTCTTTATAAGAATTACCTTACGTATTTTTACGAGAATGTCATTGAAGAAATAGGTTCATGCTTTCATTTATTCTTTTTTATAAGAATTACCTTACGTATTCTTACAAAAATGACATTGAAGAAATAAGTACACGTTTTTATTCATCTTTAATAAGACAAGTCTAGCATTGAAATACAAACATGGGGGGAAGAATTGAAATTCCATAGAAAATAAGGGCTTTTATATAATCCAGCCTTTAACCCTGAAGAAAGAACACGATTTTATTTATATATTTTAGACTGTTGATTTTTATGTTAGTCTAATTGTTTGGTTTCTCATCTCGCCATAACTGCTATGACTCTATTGATAGTTAATTCCATTGACGAATCCGGGTAAATAATGTAATTTGTCCCTTTATACCCTTATTAATTGCACTCGCATTATTCAGTTAAGGTATTTTCTATGACTTGCTTTTGAAATTTCACCTCGGCAATGTTGCAAGAGCCCGTGCTTGGACGCAAGGGCCAGGCAATCTACAAGCAAGTAAGCAAGCAAGCAAGACTTGGCTTCTATTATTATTATTATCATTATTGTTATTATGATTATTACTCGCGAAGCTACAACCCTGGTTGGAAAAGCAGGATGCTATAAGCCCTAGGGCTCCAACAAGGACAAACAGCCCAGCGAGGAAATAAGGAAATAAATAAACGATATGAGAAACAATTAACAATTACTAGAATAATTTAAAAACAGTAATATCAAAACAGACATTTCATTTATAATCTATAGAAAGACTTATGTCAGCCTGTTCAACATAAAAACATTTGCTGCAAGTTTGAACTTCTAAAGTTCTATGAAATCGTTAAGGGAACAAATATAATCGTCAAACGCAGTTCCTCTTATTGATTTTCTTTTTACATTGTAGGCTATCACGGGTTTATATACAGAGTGGACATCCAGATAGTGTTGTATAATTCCTTAATTGTGTGATTTTGTCCCCGAAGTTATGCGATGTTGTATAAACTTGTCATTTTAATTTGTTAGTTTATGCTCTTCGTAATTGATATTCTATAATAAGATTAATGTAATTATCAAGTCTGTGTTAATGAAATGTATTCTTTATGTGCGCCAAACCTTTGATTAACATAAGTTTCTCATTTAACAGTTTGCCAATTTATGCTTTTCTTATATTCTATAATAAGATGAATAAGATTATCAAACCTATGGTAATAAAATGTATTCTATATGAGTGCCAAGCCTCATTTAACAGTTTGTATGTTTATGTTGTTCGTATATTCTATAATATGATTAATATAAGACCCAGCCCTACATGGCTGAGGAATATGAAGCTCGAAGTAGGAGATGATGAATGGAGAAGTATTGAATTAAAAGCTCAAGATAGAGACGATTGGTGGAATCTAACCGATTCCCTTTGCGTCAATAGGCGTAGGAGATGATAATGATGATGATAATTAAACGTATTCTTTATATGTGCAAAATCTTTGATTCAGTCACTCTTGTCTTCAATTTAGTTGCAAATCTGTATCTACCTCTCCCAATCTGATGATAATCATAGACTTTATCTATGTTTCCATGTTACTGGTAAACCCTGCGATCTTGAGTGACCTTTTAACCTTCCGTCCCCGTTATACGAGATAAACTTGCAATTTTGCAGTCGCTCGGTTATAACACTTTTGCATAAATTGTATATACCTTAGGTCGCGCTTTCCAGTTTCATGGTCGTTGTCTCCGTCTGGATAATTTTCCAGTTTCCAGCTGCTTTAGAACACTTTTGTTATATATATTCCCATTTATCGTGAGGAAGTCTTAATGTCTTTATTCCTTTTTTACTCTCAATTTTCTATTGAGGAGTGATTATTCACTGATAGAAAATCATTCGGATTGTTTTCCATCTTTTAGAGTTTTCTTTATTGGGGAAATTTCATGATTTCTCTTACTGACAAATACTTCCCACGCAATGTCGTACTCATTTGCTCTGATATTATTATTATTATTATTATTATTATTATTATTATTATTATTATTATTATTATTATTACAACCCTAGTTGGAAAAGCAGGATCCTTTAAGCTCAAGGGGTCTAACCGGTCTAACAAGGAAAAATAGCCCAGTGATAAAAGGAAATAAATAAGCTTCAAGAGAATTAGTGATCAATTAAAATAGAATATTTTAAGAACAGTAACAACATTAAAATGAATCTTGTATATATAAACTATAAGAACTATAAAAACGTATGACATACAGTACACAACTTTCAGTCAGTTACTGTAAATTTATAGATTACTTTTGTATTTACAAAACGTGAAGTTGGAATACATTACGCATAACTAAGTGTCCGACATTTGATCAACCGTAGTGCAGCTTACCGAGTGAGGATACCTTAACGTTGTGAAAGGGTTTTGTGTATTGCCGTGATCAGCTAAGGAGAACTATTCAGAGCCACCCATACTAGGTTGGTTTGCACCATCACCAATCCGCAGTGGCCAGAGTGGTGATGAAAACTGGCCAACCCCCAGACATGAATAAGGATATGTTTGAAGCCTTTGTCCTGCAGTGGATTAGAAACGACTGCATTTGTTGTTGTTGTTATTGTGAAGCCTACAATAAGCTGTATCATAACAAAATGTTGCCTCGCATTGCGTTTTAGTAGTTAATTAATGCCTTTATGATAAAGATGACCGGAAGTAAGAGCAGTTATGTGGACTTAGATCATAATATGTCTTCGTTAATAGTGACAGTTACGAGAACTAATACTTCACTATTTCAGCCGATCATTTCAATTTAAATTTTCAATTGAAGGATATTTTGTCTCTTATCTTCGGTTAGTGATTATGATGAAATTGTTTGTAAACAATCTTATTACCTTAAAAGGATAATTATCAAGCTCGCTAAGTGTTTGATTATTTTTCGTCGACGTTTATTTTGAATTTCAGTATTTCGCAAATTTCCACATCGTAAAATTAGACATTTTATTCGTAACCTGTTAAGCACGAAAGCGGATCTTGATATGCAGGTGATACAAGGGCTGGAAAAAGGGCTTTGAGGTTAAGGGTGGTAAATGTAAGGCTGCTAGGCATAGGGGCGGGAGGGAGGGGGTTCAATGTATGCGGGTACATTGGTAAGGGTGGGGGGTTGAGATACCTAGGTGCGGCTTACCAAGGATTTTGGAAAGGGAGAAGGGAAGTCCTAACGGGCTCGAAGCTGAATGCATGTGTTGAGTGAAGATGAATGGGTAAGTACCTTTGTATTAACGTAATCATTA
>NC_090730.1:17126981-17128061 GCF_036898095.1 Palaemon carinicauda
ATGCAAATGTATAGCAAGTGAAAGAAGAGACATTGATGAGAAAAAAATAAGAAATACTATGATATTCAAACTTTTATTTACACTTTTCGTCGGAATGTGGCTGCACCCCTAGCACTTTTCAAACAGTGACCTTGACCTTAATTATGAGAGGCGCTTCACATTTTCATCGTGTGTGGTTTCTTGGTTAAGATGTAAATCACCAAGGTTTGCCTGAACGGTAACATTCGGGATGCTCTGATCAGAGTGACGCAGCAAGCTTGATATTACCTTTAGCCCATTGGAAACGTTCCTGGCTATCAATATGCCGGACTGGGATTCGAGTCACGCCCAAGCTCGATAGTTTCTTGTAATGTCTGCAACTTCTTCATCCTTATGATCTAAAGATGTGGGTTTGGGGGTGCCGATAGCTCTGCTTGCTGAGTCATCAGTAGCCATTGCCTGGGCCTCCTTGGTCCTACCTTAGGTGGGGAGGGGGCTTGGGCGTTCATCATATGGATATATGGTCCGTCGCTAGGGCATTATCACTACGTCTTGCCGCTGCCATTTATGAGTTACCTTTAAACCTTTAATTTTACGATGTGCATTCACGGGCTCTTGCTCATAAGTGTTTTCGTATTAGCCAATGACTCATTGTCTATATTAGTTTTTTTTTTTTTTTTTTTTGAGAATTGCACTAACTTGTATGAATTTCTGGAATGGACAGTATACTTTTTTCACGCTCTTGATTATTTATCTCTCTCTCTCTCTCTCTCTCTCTCTCTCTCTCTCTCTCTCTCTCTCTGTGCGCGTGTGTACTGTGTTCTTGTCATTCATGTTCTTGAAAAATGTCAAGTCCATAAAAATCTCTCCATCCCCCAGGAAAACTTTCCCATTCCTTTTCAGATTCATTTTCCTGATATAATTCTTTACAGTAGTATTATTTTTTCTATCTTTTCTTCTCTATCACCAATACAAAGTCAATTGTATGAATTTTTTATTTTTTTATAAATAACGTTCCTTTAACTTCTTTAAACGCATTAGTTTTCAATATTCTATCTTATCTATAGTTTTAAATAAAGTCAGTTGAGAAAATCAAAGAAG
>NC_090730.1:17133561-17141061 GCF_036898095.1 Palaemon carinicauda
AAAATATTACACCTTAAAGTTTTAGAGAGATATCATCAAAGTCAGCTTTTAGTAAAATTCCATTTAAACTAAACCAGATACCACAACCTTAATACGTACGTCGGAATCCAACCACAGATTGAGACAGACTCTGACTTCAACGGTTAAACTCCAAAAACAGTTTTTTAATCATAAAAGCCGAGAAAAGAAGGTTAAGAAAGAGATAAAACTATAGAATATAACATAAAGCATAATTATCTTCAGTGTATGCTATAGTAAGTGGAAGAAAAAAGAACAAATGAGCGAGAAAAAATCACTATCGAGAGAGAGAGAGAGAGAGAGAGAGAGAGAGAGAGAGAGAGAGAGTGATTTGGAGTTGTCTGGCATCCTGACATCGAAGGTCATTGACACCGATATCATTAGTTATAAACAAAAAATAAAATGAATATTCAATTTAAAACAATAAAAGCAATGATGTCCTTATAAAAGTTGAATAGCTTTCAGAAGACCTGCTTCTGAGAGAGAGAGAGAGAGAGAGAGAGAGAGAGAGAGAGAGAGAGAGAGTGATTTGGAGTTGTCTGGCATCCTGACATCGAAGGTCATTGACACCGATATCATTAGTTATAAACAAAAAATAAAATGAATATTCAATTTAAAACAATAAAAGCAATGATGTCCTTATAAAAGTTGAATAGCTTTCAGAAGACCTGCTTCTGAGAGAGAGAGAGAGAGAGAGAGAGAGAGAGAGAGAGAGAGAGAGAGAATTGACTGATTTTGGAGTTTTCTGGCATCCTGACATCGAGGGTCATTAGTTATAAATAAAGAATAAAATTAATATTCAATTTAAAACAATAAAAGCAAAGTTGACCCTATAAAAGTTAAATAGCTTTCAGAAAACCTGCTTCTGAGAGAGAGAGAGAGAGAGAGAGAGAGAGAGAGAGAGAGTCGAAGATGATGTCCCACCACTATCCACCCCCCACCCCCACCCCCGTCACAGCATCACAATAGATCCTGATTACAAATCTCCTCTCAACAATGACTTTTCTTCGTCTGGAGAGGAAAATTAACTTACTTCGGAGACTACCCAGATGTGATTCGATCTCCTTTAGCCATCAATGACATCTGAGGCCGAGGCTGTGGGAACGCCGTTTCTTCCCAGACCAATGACTCAAATAAGAAAGCTCAAAAGAAAAGAAAAAAACACATTCGCGTCCTTTATTCTCAGTCTGTTTTTTTTTTTTCTGTTTTAATCAGTCCGTCCGTTTCTCATACCGGCTTCTGTCTCACGGTTGGTTGACTAATTTGGATTTAACTAGAATTAACTAGAGTTAATACTACTTGGAGCATTAGAAAAGGCTTAGAACATAAACTAGTTACAACTCAAAGCGCTATGGAAAGAATAATGATGGGAATAACACTAAGAGACAGTAAAAGAGGAACTTGGATACAAGAGCAAACTAAAGTAGCGGATATTCTAACAATCAAAAAAAAAGCAATGGCCATGGGCAGGACATAAAATGAGAATGACAGACAATAGATGGACATTAAGAGAATGGGTCCCTAGAGATTGTAAAAGAAGACGATAGATTGACGAACTAAGAAAGTTTGCGGATGTAGACTGGCACAGAAAGACCATAAACAGACGCAAGTGGAAGGGCATGTCTGAGGCCTTTGTTTTACAGTGGTCTAGTAACGGCTGATGATAATGATGATGAAGGCTACTCCAAAGTACATTTCATTGAACTACTTGTCATTGTTATTACGCTGAAACTCACTAAATCTGCCGATCTCATCTCGCCTGTTTTTCCATCAGCTTTCTTTCCCTCCATTTCCGGCATTCTTTCACCTGTTCTTTTCTAGCGATCAGCTCCTCCATTGTTTCGAAGCTATCCCGTGATTTCCCTTCGTTCAAACATTCGCTGAACAAAGGAGTCTCTTTGCTGACGAGACAATTGTTACAGTTACAGTTCGTTCAAAACCGATCGTCCCTTGACACTTGGTTCGCAACTGAATTAAAAAGCAATCTGTGCATTTTGTCTTCTGCAATGATAGCCATTACAGTTGCAATAGCGTTCCCGAGAGTCAATGTCACGCTGACTTTCTTTTGGGTTTTTGTTATTGTGTTTTCAATTTGCTTCTCTGTGACTTTCTACTTTGTTTTGTTTTAATACATTGAAGAACGTGATTAATATACCGGATTTATACATGTTCACACATACACAATTATACATTGATTGTATGTGTGCATGCCTGTGATTTTCCGTGCATGTGTTCTTGAATTTGTGGTTTATCTGTTTTCCGTATAAATACACATACAAGCATATATTAAAATAACTAAAAGGAATTAAATATATAAAAAATTAATACAGAAATACTGTCTAGAAATAATACAAAGCCATTTTCACTTGCAATCGCAAGTACAGTATTACAGTATGTTAGTTGTGACATCAGTGAACTAAAAGATTAAGTCTCATATTTAAGCCACCTATCTGAGCTTATAAAAATGACCTATACATAAAGTGGAATATTTTCTCAACATTTAAGACTCCTGATTATGAATTACTCCTTACTCCTTAAGTATTCTGTTGTAAAATTAATGCATTTCTTGTGTCCCACATTAAGTAAGGTAGGACAACACTGCTGGTTATTGCGTAGAATCATCCGGAAATAGAGTTGGATCCATAAATCCCCCCTTCTATAGGAGATCGTCTGCTATCTATTGCCACTCTACTACTAATCTAAAGCTTTATTTTAATTTTCTTTTTTTAAACATCAGCCACGCTCACCAAAAATCTAATATTCTCTCCTGAGGATTGAAATTTATTGTTCATCTCAATTTCTAATAGAAAAAAAAACATAATTTAAATAATGTTTAACCACTGCCATAATTTTCTCGTCATTCACCTATACTTTTAAGCTTCTATACACTCGGTATGCCAACTATCTCCCTAGGCAGATGGATCTAACCATACACTTATATTGAAAACGCAAAATTCTTGGAATAGCATTTACACGAAATTCAGATTTTAGTGACCCACTTCATCTCAATCCCCTATAAATAATCTGCCAAATACAGCGTAAGATGCTATTTTTCAAGTTCTATTAATTACTTTCCTTGATGACCAACAATAGATAATTTAATCTCTTCAATCTGATACTTATCCTCCTACATTCCTCTACTTCTAATCTACGTTGGCAGTCAATTGGATTCTAGCCCTCCTTTCACGCATCAACTATGACCCTAACAGCTTTGACGCCAGATAGTAATAAATCATTACAAAATTCAGGTGAGAAATATCTCTACTCTCTCTGATATTTAGTCGTATTTGGCAGGCCATCAGGATTTTTCTTTTTACTGTCCATAAAACACTCAACATGGCCATGAACTTTTTGTTGTCTATTCCCTTTATTTTGTCAATTACTCTTTTTAGGTTGTTTGGGGGTATTTTTATTCCTGTTCACATTTATAGTAATTCTTAGGTTCTTTTAAACCGACTTTCTTTCCTTTGCATCAATGACCTTCTTGTGCCCGCTACTTTTACACAAGCTTTTGTTGAATATCAATTTCCAGTTTCCTTTCAACTTTCTACTCCAATTTCATCTATTGTTGCAATCCTCTTGAAATACTTTACTTCCTCTGTCAACGCCGACCTTTACAAATAATATGGTCAAATTCATTAACTCTGGGTCATGGCATCTAATATTTACTTCTTTCTATACCTTTATTACCTATCATAACGAAATTACTCAATACCTTCCTTCAAATTTTGCTCAATAGCATCAATATTTTTAAAGGATCTATTTGTGATTCTAAATATTGAATTACTTTATTATTATTATTATTATTATTATTATTATTATTATTATTATTATTATTATTATTATTATTATTAGCTACGCTACAACCCTAAATCATGACACCATAAGACCAAGGGCCCCAACAGGGAAAAATAGACCAGTGAGGAAAGGAAATAAGAAAATGAATAAACTACAAGAGAAGTAATGACCAATTAAAATCTAAAAAAAAAAAAATAATTTTCCTCGTTTCGGCTATTTAATCTACAACCTAACTTACTCGTGTTGCCACTCATCACTGGTGACTTAAAACTTCATAACCAAAGTTAGAAAGACTTGGTTTATTAACTAGAAAACTAAAGTTTGCTTACCGTCTTAGGTGGAACTAAATGGACACGTTCAATTGACCAAAGCAGATAGATAGAAAAAGAGAGATAGATAGATATATAGATAATCTAACTGATATAAAGTAAAACCATGACAATACCTTGAAGTAGAATAGAATCCGTTCTTGGAGGTTGCAGACTTCTACTGATGTCTATCTGAAATAGAACAAGATTAAATTAATAAACATGGTGATGAATTTCAACCAATTCAAAGCTGTTTATATTAAATTTCATATGCGCATTTATATATACACACAACAACAACAACAACAAATACAGCCATTTCCGTTTCTAGTTCAGTGCAGGACAAAAACCTAAGATATGTGATTTCATATCTGGGATTTGGTCAGTTTTCATCACCACGCTTGAAAATGCAAATTGGTGATGGTGGGAGATTTTCGTCTGATCGTTCACAGAAAACCAATGTAGTATGGGTGGCCCTGACTAGTACAGCTTTGCTGGTCATGGCGATACGCAAACCCTTTCAACACGTTCAGGTATCACCACTCAGAAAAGGTTATAGGTACATATGCTTATATAATTACGTACACTGTTAATAAAACTGTACAAACATTCAGGTACAAAATATAATGAAAGGTCTGCGCCGAGAATACGAACTAGAACTTATACAACATTAAAACATAAGATAACATAGGATAATCTAACCTAAGCTTACCTAACCCATTCCATACAAAACTTAAAAATCAGCAATAAATAAATAATTCCTACAAAAAAAGTCTCACAGGCAAATTTTCCCAACTCGGTGTCGCTACACAACACCGCAAAAAACCACATGACCAGGATCCAATAATTGAGGTCTTAGGAACAGCACTTGTTATAGCCATCCACGAAGGTTTTCAGAGGCTCATTTAGTCATTGATTTTTAGCAATAAGATCAGCTTCATAAGATGAGACTGGAATTTTTTTTTTTCTCTCTCTCTCTCTCTCTCTCTCTCTCTCTCTCTCACTCTCTCTCTACATAACCAATCGCAAGATATTTTTTATGGTGGTTAAGATGAGACGGAAATCTCTCTCTCTCTCTCTCTCTCTCTCTCTCTCTCTCTCTCTTTGTTTTCATTAGCATATGGAAATGTTAAATACATGACAAAGTATTCATTTTAAGTTTCCCAATACATTCCTCTCTCTCTCTCTCTCTCTCTCTCTCTCTCTCTCTCTCTCTACGTGATCAATCGCAGGATATTTTTAGAATCAAAGAGTGAAACTTGAAAGTGTTGAAGGAAAGGAAAAAATAAATAAAAGGGGAGGAAAGAAAGCAGAAAAGAAAGATAATAGAAAGAAAATATCATAGGAAAAATAGACTTTCACATAGTACATCAACTTTACATTACAGCAATATTTTTTCGAAAAGATAAATTATTACTCATGTTAATGCCAGATCTTTCCTGCATGAAAAAAAAAAAAATATATCTCTTCATGTCCAAAGTCCGAAAAGTCTGTGATTTAAAATCTCTTCTTTGATTTTCTCAACTGACTTTATTTAAAACTATAGATAAGATAGAATATTGAAAACTAATGCGTTTAAAGAAGTTAAAGGAACGTTATTTATAAAAAAATAAAAAATTCATACAATTGACTTTGTATTGGTGATAGAGAAGAAAAGATAGAAAAAATAATACTACTGTAAAGAATTATATCAGGAAAATGAATCTGAAAAGGAATGGGAAAGTTTTCCTGGGGGATGGAGAGATTTTTATGGACTTGACATTTTTCAAGAACATGAATGACAAGAACACAGTACACACGCGCACAGAGAGAGAGAGAGAGAGAGAGAGAGAGAGAGAGAGAGAGAGAGAGAATAAATAATCAAGAGCGTGAAAAAAGTATACTGTCCATTCCAGAAATTCATACAAGTTAGTGCAATTCTCAAAAAAAAAAAAAAAAAAAACTAATATAGACAATGAGTCATTGGCTAATACGAAAACACTTATGAGCAAGAGCCCGTGAATGCACATCGTAAAATTAAAGGTTTAAAGGTAACTCATAAATGGCAGCGGCAAGACGTAGTGATAATGCCCTAGCGACGGACCATATATCCATATGATGAACGCCCAAGCCCCCTCCCCACCTAAGGTAGGACCAAGGAGGCCCAGGCAATGGCTACTGATGACTCAGCAAGCAGAGCTATCGGCACCCCCAAACCCACATCTTTAGATCATAAGGATGAAGAAGTTGCAGACATTACAAGAAACTATCGAGCTTGGGCGTGACTCGAATCCCAGTCCGGCATATTGATAGCCAGGAACGTTTCCAATGGGCTAAAGGTAATATCAAGCTTGCTGCGTCACTCTGATCAGAGCATCCCGAATGTTACCGTTCAGGCAAACCTTGGTGATTTACATCTTAACCAAGAAACCACACACGATGAAAATGTGAAGCGCCTCTCATAATTAAGGTCAAGGTCACTGTTTGAAAAGTGCTAGGGGTGCAGCCACATTCCGACGAAAAGTGTAAATAAAAGTTTGAATATCATAGTATTTCTTATTTTTTTCTCATCAATGTCTCTTCTTTCACTTGCTATACATTTGCATTCCTTTGAATTATACATTTAAATTATTTTTTCTCAAAATAGTTCCTAAAAATTCTATAAATTTTGTTAGTAAGCAATTGAGATATAACATTTCCCGTCTGTCAAAATCAATGCCATTTCATCTCCCCTGTTTTCTTACTGTTACTAATTCCATATTCGCCATAGAATATTCTTTTCGTTCCCACCTTAATTTTAGCAGCCGTCCTTCTGCTTCGCCGTAGCCAGTCACTTTCCCTTTTGGACTTAAAGTTTACCACAACTTTTCGTTCAAAACGTCAATATCCAGCAGCGTTTATCGCTTGGAACCGATCGATACTGAATGAAAACGAACTTAAAATTAAATAAATCCTTTGAAAAATTACCGTCATATTTTGCAGAAGAAGAATATGTATCACAGAAATCAAATACGAAGTCTTGTGCGAAATAATACCTTGATCCAATACTCAATCTCTTCGTTCGGCAGAATATTGGGTTCAAGGTGAACCCTGCCACGCTGTAAAGGGACTGAATCATTTTTTGCAGTTATTTCTATTGCATATTTCGACATTCCATTTCCTCTGTTAGTTTTTAAAGGTCTTTTCAAGCTACGGTTTTTTTTTATTATTTTATTATCTACATTCTAGTTTATTACTATAACAGCTTCTTTACATTTTTATATTCTACTATAGCATATCACGCTCTCATCTTCAATGTAATTTTTAATTCGCTATATATCTATTTATACACATATATATATATATACATACTGTATATATATATATATATATATATATGTATATATATGTATATAAA
>NC_090730.1:17146061-17158561 GCF_036898095.1 Palaemon carinicauda
AAAGTATTTGTCAGTAAGTAAAATCATGAAATTTCCCCAATAAAGAAAAATCTAAAAGATGGAAAACAATCTGAATGATTTTCTATCAGTGAATAATCACTCCTCAATAGAAAATTGAGAGTAAAAAAGGAATAAAGATATTAAGACCTCACGATACATGGGAATATATATAAGAAAAGTGTTCTAAAGCAGCTGGAAACTGGAAAATTATCCAGACGGAGACAACGACCATGAAACTGGAAAGCGCGACCTAAGGTATATACAATTTATGCAAAAGTGTTATAACTGAGCGACTGCAAAATTGCAAGTTTATCTCACATAACGGAGACGGAAGGTTAAAAGGTCACTCAAGATCGCAGGGTTTACCAATAACATGGAAACATAGATAAAGTCTATGATTATCATTAGATTGAGAGAGGTATATACAGATTTGCAACTAAATTGAAGACAAGAGTGACTGAATCAAAGATTTTGCGCATTTAAAGAATTCATTTAATTATCATAGTTTTGATGATATTATCTATCTTATTATAGAATATACGCAATTCATAAATTGACAAACTGTTAAATAAGAAGCTTATGTTAATCAAAGTTTTGGCGCATATAAAGAATACATTTAATTATCACAGGTTTGATAATCATATTAATCTTATTATGGAATATAGGAAAAGTATAAAATGAGAAACTTAAATGAGAAGCTTATGTTAATCAATTGTTTGGAGCACATAAAGAATACATTTAATTATCATAGGTTTGATAATAATAATCTTATTATAGAATATGCAAACAGCATAAACTGACAAACTGTCATATGAGAAGTTTATGTTAATCAAGGATCGTGCGCACATAAAGAATACATTTATGTACATAGACTTGATAATCATATTAATCTTATTATAGATTATACGAAAAGAATAAAATGAGAAACTGTTAAATGAGAAATTTATGTTAAGCAAGGGTCTTGCGCCCATAAAGAATACATTTAATTATCATAGGCTTATTAGTTAAATTAATCTTTATCACCTAATATAAATTACAAAAAGCATAAACTGACAAATTAAAATGAGAAGTTTATATCACATAACTTTGGGGACAAAATCACACATTTAAGGAATTATTTAACACTATCTGGATGTCCACTCTGTATATAAACCCATGATAGCCTACAATGTAACAGGAAAATTAATACGGAGAGCTACGTTTGACGACCATATTTGTTCCCTTAACGATTTCATAGAACTTCAGAAGTTTAAACTTGCAGCAAGTGTTTTTGTGTTGAACAGGCTAGCAGAAGTCTTTTTATAGATATATATTAAATATCTGTTTTGATGTTGTTACTGTCTTTAAAATATTTTAGTAATTGTTAATTGTTTCTCATAGCCTTTATTTATTTCTTATTTCCTTTCCACACTGTGCTATTTTTCCCTGTTGGAGCCATTGGGCTTATGGCATCTTGCTTTTCCAACTGGGGTTGTGGCTTAGCTAATAATAATAATAATAATAATAATAATAATAATAATAATAATAATAATAATAATAAAAGGCTTTCTTGCTTGTAGATTTCCTGGCCTTTGCGGCCAAGCACGGGCTCTTGCAACATTGCCAAGGCGAAATTTCAAAAGCAAATCATAGGAAATACCTTATCTGAATAATGCAAGCGCGATTAATATGGATATAAAGGGACAAATTACACTGTTTACCCGGATTCGTCAATGGAATTAACTAACAACATATTCACCGCAGTTATGGCGAGATGAGAAACCAAACAATTAGAGCGATATAAATATCATCAAAGTCTAAAATATTAAGATAAAAAACTAGAGTCTAGAAGTCGTTGTTTTCTATCGAATTTCAAATTTTCCCCGATATTTGTATTTCAATACTAAACTTGTCCTTAAAGGAAGAATGAATAAAAGCATGTACATATTTCTTCAATGCCATTCTCCTAAGAATACGTAAGGTAATTCTTATAAAGAAGAATGAATAAAAAGCATGTACCTATTTCTTCAGTATCATTCTCGTAAGAATACGTTAGGTAATTCAACATGAAATAAGAGCGATGCAAAGCTGTAGTTCTGTAACCAAAGCGCAAGAGGTGACCTTGTCAATCATAAGGCTTCCCTATCATAGCCTCTTCGATTCTTATTCCGACGCCTCCGAAGCAAGCGGTGACGTCATTCGAGTGTCCCTTGGAAGGGAAACCTTTCCCGCGTAAGGGAATAAGCCTTTTATCCGGTTTAACGTTAGCAGACAGAAGTCTGTATCAGGTTACGTCGCAGAGGAAAAAAAGCTTGCATGATCAACCAATTTCCACGTCATATATACGTAACGCTTTTTTTAAAGGTTGCTCATGAATGGTAGAGACAATGGACAGTGACAATGCCATAGAGACAGGACAATGCCCTAGAGACTGACCATATATTATTATTATTATTATTATTATTATTATTATTATTATTATTATTATTATTATTACTAGCCAAGCTACAGCCCTAGTTAGAAAAGAAGGCTCCAACAAGGAGAAACTGCCCAGCGAGGAAAGGAAATAAATAAATTATATGAAAAGAAATAAAAAATTTAAATAAAACATTTTAAGATTAGTAACAACTTTAAAACAATAAAATATTGTAAGAACAACAACAACATTCAAATAGATCTTTAATATAAAAACTATAAAAAGACTTATATCAACCTGGTCAACATAAAAACATTTACTGCAAGTTTGAACTTTTGAAGTTCTACCGATTCAACTACCCGATTAGGAAGATCGTATACATATGATCAGCACCCAAGCCTCTTCTACACCCAAGCTGGACCACGGAGGGCCAGGCAATGGCTGTTGATGACTCAGCAGGTAGATCTATAGGCTCCCCCAAATCCCACATCCTCAGCTCACATGGATGGTGAGGTTGCAGACACTACAAAAAGCTATCGAGTTTGAGCGGGACTCTATCTCCCGTCCAGCAGAACGTCAGATAGAAACGTTTCCCTTAATTATTTCATAAGGTTTTATTATCATACTTAAAAAAAAAAAAAAAAAAAAAAACGATTACAGCCATTTCTTAGAAAATTGCGTAATTAATCAATACGATTTCTTTTATATATTTTACCTACATTAATAGTACAGTATTTATCACTTCTATCCTATAAAATGCTAATATTATTTCCTATGTATGTATGTATATATATATATATATATATATATATATATATATATATATATATACATATATACTGTATATACATATATATACATATGTATGTATGTATGTATGTATGCATGTATATATGTATGTATGTATATAGTAATTATCTTCCCCGTTAAAATAATCTGAATAAAAACTGTTAGGGTAAAGTTTATGACAATGTGTCTTTTAATATTACATCTGAATTGATTTGGGGGGGGGCCTTATTACTGTATTTAATAGAACCTTTTATTGGTGAACATTTCTCCCTGAAAATTACAGAGAAAAACTATCCATTTTTTGCCGTTTATAAATAAAATATAACCGGGACGTTGAAATGTTCGAAGAAATATATTCTTAAACATTTCACTCAAAGTTTTTACTTATTTCGAAAGCTACTGCTATCTTTATAAGTAAGCAACAGTATCTTTAATTCAAGCTTGAAAATGTTTCAGCAACCTCTCAAATGATCTTATAATTCACAAACTACCTTGAATATCTGTCGACAAAAGTATGTCCTATATATTAGTTCTCTATGGAAAGGATGCGTCAACTTAGACTAGAATTTTTCTTTTTATCTAGAATGAATTCTCGTCTTCTTATTCTACTTATCGTTATTTTTTATCCCCTAACCAGCATGGGTTTGAAACCCATTTAAAAATGAGAATGTCTTTCATTTTCCTTTTGATTTTCGAGTTTTCAGTGGAGAGCATATAGAAAATATTGGGAAAATCAAAACTTAATAAGTTATTTCATATAAAAATTTCTTTAGATTTTTGTGCAAGTTGTTTGCGAGTCGAATAATAGACAGACAGACAAACTGACAGAACACCACGAAAAAAAAAAAAAACGACTGATCCTATGGTCGAGGGATAATAAAGAGTCGAGGAATCCTGTCTATCTATCTATCTATCTATCTACCTATAAATAAAAAAAAAACCATAATTTATGTAAAATGAAATTCATTGAGCTTTCGAAGGGACCATCTCCCTTCCTCTTCAGGAAACAAAATGGTCCCTTCCAAAGCTCAATAAATTAAATTTTTTATAAATTATTGGTTACTTTATTTAACATATACGAACGGAAAATTGTGTATCTTAATGTATCTACCTATATATCTATCTAGGTGCCATGTCCTATAAGTGGGCTGTCAATTGCCTCCACCCTGGCAATAAAGTAAAATGAATAAAATAAAATAAAAAAAATAAATAAAAATGTAAACGGAACTAAATCAAATGTAATAGGATGATGATGATGATGATCAAATATAATCGATGAAGATCAACCATGATAAAATTCGAGTGATAAAACAGGTGATAAAGAAAGGTAGGAAGATCAACTGAGATAAAAGGAGAGAGATAAACGTACCAAAGGAAATAACAAAAGCAAAAGGAAGACACGGGTGATAGACCACGACTCATTATTATTATTATTATTATTATTATTATTATTATTATTATTACTTTCTAAGCTACAACCCTAGTTGGAAAAGCAGGACGCTATAAGCCCAAGGGTTCCAAAGGGAAAATAGCCCAGTAAGGAAAGGAAACAAGGAAAAAATAAATATTTTAAGAACAGTAACGACATTACAATAAATATTTCCTATATAAACTAAAAAAAAAAAATTAAACAAAACAAGATGAAGAGAAATAAGATAGAATAGTGTGCCCGTGTATACCCTCAAGCAAGAGAACACTAACCCAAGCATGCAAAACTTCCTAACAAAGTCATCCATTACAAAACTCGGAAGACATCAATGATGAAACCCAATCCAAAAATAGGTCGATAAATAACCCAAATTCTCATCGCCCAAAATAACGAATGACGAAACGAACCCTGAAATTGCTCGTATCAACAAGAACATAATTGCAAGGATTTACTGTGAATTACTGCAGCCCAGAAGAGCAAATTAATGTAACTTATGGCGTCGGAAGGGCAGCAATAGAAAAAAAAGGAAAATTAGAAAATTCGAGTAAAAAGAAGCATTTTCTTCCCAGGCATTAAATTGCATTGTTTGGACGCTTAACCTTTAACGGAACTATTTCGGATGAAGCTCATTACATTTTTTATTTTACAATTTATTGTTACATTTTTAATGGTGGTAATGAAGAATCTCTCTCTCTCTCTCTCTCTCTCTCTCTCTCTCTCTCTCTCTCTCTCTCTCTAGATAGATAGATAGATAGATAGATAGATAGATAGAGAGATAGATAGATAGATAGATATACGTATATTATACATACATATATAAATATATATATATATATATATATATATATATATATATATATATATATACATACATATATATACTTATATATAAATATATATATAAATATATAAATATATATATATATATATATATATATATATATATATATATATATATAAATCTATATGTATATATATATTAATATATATACATATATATATATATATATATATATATATATATATATATATATATATATATATATATATACACCTTCCTGTGTGGGGATACCTTCATGTGGTAAAATGTGTTTGTGTATCGCCATGAAAGCAAAGCTGTATTACTCAGGGCCACCCATACTAGGATGGTCTACTGTGAGCGATTAGACTAGAGTCTCCATTATCACCAATCCGCAGAGGCCAGATTGTTGATGAAAAATGGCCAAACCCCAGATATGACTAAGGACATGTCTCAGGCCTTTTTTTTTTCCCTGCAGTGGACTAGAAGCGGCGGCTGCCTTTGTTGTTATATATTTATATATATATATATATATATATATATATATATATATATATATATATATATATATATATATATATTTATATATATACATATATATTTATATATATATACATATATATATATATACATACATATATATATATACATACATATATATATATATATATATATATATATATATATATATATATATATATATATATATATATATATATAAAATGTGTGTATGTATATATAAAGGTATAAATATTCATATATTCATACATTTATAAACATACACATACAGTATACATACATATACGGGATGGCTCTATAAAATGAAGATTTATCCACTACCTACTGAAACGTTAAAGACCACCCGGTACAGAAAATCTTCTACATCATCAGTCGCTTTATAATTCTAACCTTCGTCTCATCAGCAGCACGTCGCATCCCATGAAACACATGGTCCCACCTCTACATTTAGAGTAATCTTGCTCTTTTAGGATCTTAAGGGACTCCTTTCTTTCCAAAATGTATGATACATCTGAATACATCAAGTGGGAAATTTCCCAAATGATGACATGGCCTAACAGCTACAATTAGTCAGAGACAGCTGTTAGATACTAACAGAGAGACGTTTGATTGATTGATTGATTTAAAGTTTTCATTCATCCTGACATCTAAGGTCATTGACGCCGGTAACATTTAATTTATGTATACAAAAATAAAAAATAAAATAAAATAAAAAATTAAAGAGTATTCAATTAAAATCATAAAAATTGAATGTCATAAAAGTTAAATATTTTTCAGAAGACCTGCTTCTGAAATAAATCTAAAAATTCCACTTGCATGGTAGGACACATCATTTCCAAGAATCTTGGCAAGGATGAACCTGCCACCCTCACCTCGAGCCTCAAACAAATGTGTCTTTATTCACGAAGATAACAAGTTTATATACAAACAGTTGAGGGCATCAATGGCACAAAAATTAAAACAATGTAAAACATGCGATGGCAAGCTTAAACAGGGTTTTCTATTATCAGTGGGGTAAAGACTGAGAGATGAAAAAAAGCAATATGATTACAGTCTATGAGCGTGTATGATACACGTGCAATGCAACCTCATAATATAATCGAATCTTAAAGAGATTTCAAAAGTCCGAGATTTCTTAAGATATTATTCCCACGGGATTAGGTAAAGTAGAAATCCAAAAGGAAAGACTAAAATATAAGAGAATTCTAACAAGAATATTCACACGAAAATAGAATGAAACTTTGAGAAGGATGAGAGAGCATTCAAAAGTCTCTTTCGTTTTGGGATTTAGAAATCGTTCCCCCATTGACTCTGATGTCTGTCGAATTACTGAGATTATTTTGACTTCATTGTGATGTTTATCCGGTTTTATACGTGAGTTTGTGTATTCATGAGTAGCTATTTACGTTTGGTGCATAGCTATTCGCTTATATATCAAAGGACACATTCTGATAATATGTAACACGCATATATGAACGCACGCATATATATATATATATATATATATATATATATATATATATATATATATATATATATATACATATATATATATATATATATATATACATATATATGTGTGTATGTATGTATATATGTATATATATATATGTATATATATATATATATATATATATATATATATATATATATATATATATATATATATATATATATATATGCCAAAACCATCTCCATCTACCAATCACCATGATTTCATCCCCAATGGCACTTGAGTAATGTCTTAGAGTTTTAATTCTGACCCTGTCCTGCCATTTAACTTCCAATGGCTCCACAAGGCACTAGAATAGTTGGAAGACCCAGGCCTACATCACTGAGGACTATGCAGTAGGAGATGATTGAGGAATGTAGAAGTATTGATTTAAAAGTCCAAGATAGAGAAGACTGGCGAAATCTAACCGGGCCCTTGCGTCAATAGGCGTAGGAGATGATATATATATATATATATATATATATATATATATATATATATATATATATATATATATATATATATATATATATGTATATATATATATATATATATATATATATATATATATATATATATATATATATATATATACAGAGACTTGATCTTTACTATATTGGGGAGATATACATATATTAGTATATATCATTATACAACACACACATAAAGTATTTCATCTCTGCCTCTATCCATCTGCCTGCCTGTCTGTCTGTCTGTCTTCCCCTCACACCCGCATACACCTTCCGGAAGCAAGAGAGGAAGAAACTACGTCAGACCAACCCTTAAAAGCTTCCTGTCACTGATAGCAGAGCGTCGCTCCTAAAGGAGGAAGGGATAATCACAGAAAAGAGAGAACTGAAAGAGCACAATTAGAGAACTGAAATCCAGGAGGAAAAGCAGTTTTTTAAATCGATAGCATACTGGACCGAGCCTGATCTGGGTGCTTATACGCACCACTGTCTATTTCGTACGCGGAAGTGGGCAATTAGAGAGAGAGAGAGAGAGAGAGAGAGAGAGAGAGAGAGATTTGAAGTTCTCTGGCATCCTGACATCGAATAGAAGTGAGAACTAATGCTGTAGAGAGTTATAAATGTATCATATGAAAATTATGATAGATTATAACACATCTATCTCGTACTTGGAACTGGTCAATTAGAGAGAGAGAGAGAGAGAGAGAGAGAGAGAGAGAGAGAGAGAGAGAGAGAGAGAGAGAGAGAAATGAAGTTTTCTGGAAGCCTGACATCGAATAAAAGGGAGAACTAATACTGTAAAGAGTTATACATGTATTACATGAAAATTATGATAGATTATAACATATCTATTTCGTAATCAGAGAGAGAGAGAGAGAGAGAGAGAGAGAGAGAGAGAGAGAGAGAGAGAGAGAGAGAGAGAGATGAAGTTTTCTGGAAGCCTGACATCGTATAAAAGGGAGAACTAATTCTGTAGAGTTATAAATGTATTATATGAAAATTATGATAGATTATAACACATCTATCTCGTACGTGGAACTGGTCAATTAGAGAGAGAGAGAGAGAGAGAGAGAGAGAGAGAGAGAGAGAGAGAGAGAGAGAGAGAGAGAGAACAAACAATCTTAATAAACAAAGGACGTGGGCAGCAGGACAGTTAAATCGGCACAGGCGAAACCCAAATACGAGAATGAAAGGAAGGCTTAAAAAAGACTAAATAAAGACTTAATAAAGGAGAGGGGCGCAGAAAGACTGAATATGGAAAAACAGAGTAACTAGTAATTAAGGAACAAAGGAGATTGCGGAAGGGGAGAAGAAAATAGGGGAAGGGGGTTGGGGAGGTGGGGGGGGGGAGTTGGGGCTATTAGCCCTTGCATGAGAGTATGTCTTCCAAAGTGACGTGACATGACCCCTTGCTTTGATTTTACCAACTATTTCCTTCTTCTTCTCTTTCTTTCTTTTCTTTTTCTATTTCTTTCTTTTCTTTTTCTTTTTCTTTCTTTTCTTCTTTTCCTTTCTTTTCTTCTTTAGTTATTTTCTTTTTTTCTTTTATTTTTTTCTTTTCTTATTCTTTTCTTTCTTTTCTCTTTCTTTTTCATTCTTTTCTTTCTTTTCTCTTTCTTTTTCATTCTTTTCTTCTTTTTCTGTCTTTATTTTCTTCTTTCTTGCGTTTCTTCTGTCTTTCTTTTCTTCTTCTTTCTTTCTTTTCTTCTTCCTTTTCTTTCTTTTCTTCTATTTTTTCTTCTGGACGCCGAGGAACTTTCTCGTCTTATCCAAATGACAAACGCGTCACTTAATGATGCCATTAAGATATCTACACAAATAAATGTTTCCTTTTCTCTTTGCTTCTCTTATCCTGTTCGATATGAACTCCCCCCCCCCAACTTTCTCTCTCTCTCTCTCTCTCTCTCTCTCTCTCTCTCTCTCTCTCTCTCTCTCTCTCTCTCTCCTGCCCAATTTGTGATTGAAGTTTTCAATCAGCATTTCATGAAGCTCAACTAATTCCCTAATGACAAAACTAATGAGACCCATTTCACCAACAAGATATTGCCGTCTTTTTAATATTAATCCGAAACCTTCAATTAAGCATTATAACCATCATCGAAACACTAGTCAGTAATTAAGCAAGAGATTTTGCGTAGGGGAAGGCGAATCGAAGACGGCTATTAAGTATATTTTAAGAAATAATCGGTAACCTACTCAACTCGCTTCCCTACTCCTTTCCAAAACAACATCCTGGAACACTGATATGACGATGATGTCATGACCGCCAGAATCTTCTTCTTCTTCTTCTTGCCTTCTGAATAATGTATCCCGTGGCCCACCTCTCGACCTCCTCCCTACTGAGCGCAGTTATGACTGCGCAGTTGTTTTTTTTTAATAATCAAGTTGGCCTCGGACCGCATGTTTGGTGCGCCTTCATTGAATCTTCAAAAAAGACAATTTTTGAAAAGGCTTACTGTATACGTCTTGTCCTCCAAAACTTGAAATACCCACTAAAAGTGGTAAAAGGGCTTGCGTGTCGCCATGATCAGTAAAGCTGTACTAGTCAGGGCCACCCATACTAGGTTGGTTTTTTGTGAGCGATCAGACCAAATTCTCCCAACATCATCAATCCGCACTGGCAAGCGTAGGGATGAAAACAGCCAAAACCCAGATATGAATTGACATTTATGAGGCCTTTGTCCCGCAATGGACTAGAAACGGCTGCATTTGTGTGTGTGTGTGTGTGTATATATATATATATATATATATATATATATATATATATATATATATATATATATATATATATATATATAATCTAAGGCACAATCAAGATTAACTTGAATTCATCTAAAATATTCCCTCAAATAATAACACTAATATTTTCTCATGGGAGTCCTTCATTCCTTCCTTTGCTCCCACTCCTTGAAATGACACACCTTTTAACAGGACTTTTCATAAACATCTTGCTTCGGTCTCTACTCTTGACACTGGATTTCCTTCGTGCAATTTCCAGTTATAACAACAACTACTGACCTCGCTTCATTTACTATTACTTGAATTCATGTTTACATTATACTTGCAGTTTTCTTTTAATTTTTGTACTAGAATTTTACTTTTATGAAATTTCTCCTTAGTTGAGATTGAACCTAATGTTGGATCCCAGATTGAACCTTATATTGGATCTGAGATTGAACATTATATTGGATCCCAGATGGAACCTTATACTGGATCTGAGATTGGACCTTTTTTGGGTTCCAGATTGAACCTTATATTGGATCTGAGATTGAACATTATATTGGATCCCAGATGGAACCTTATACTGGATCTGAGACTGGACCTTATCTTGGATCCCGGATTGAATCTTATATTGAATTTCAGATTGAACTTTGTGGTGGATCTGAGATTGAACCTTATATTAGATCTGAGATTGAACCTTATGTTGGATCTCAGATTGAACCTTACACTGGATCTGAGATTGGACCTTTTTTGGGTTCCAGATTGAACCTTATATTGGATTTGAGATTGAACCTTATGTTGGATCCCATCTTCATTTCTTCCCTTGAACCATGATAAAGTTTCCTTCGAATTGCAAATGTGTGTGCGTGTGAGCAGATTACAAAGGGCTCCCGTCAGCACAGGCTCTTGCTCAAGAAAGATCCTGTACTTTTTAAGCGAGATTCAAATTTTCTTATTTTGTATGTCATTGGATCAGATTTTTGTAATTTAGGTCAATGGTTTGGCACTGGTACCGGGGAGGCTATTCAAATCTAAGTTGTTGTTGTTATTATTATTATTATTATTATCATTATTATTATTATAAATTATTATTATTATTATTATTATTATTATTATTATTATTATTATTATATAGCTATTTTCATTATCATTATTATTTCAATTATTCTTATAATTAAAATATTATAATCAAAATAACTAAAATAATAATAATAATAATAATAATAATAATAATAATAATAATAATAATAATAATAATAATTTAAAATCACTCCATTGCACTTCGAAGTGAAACTTAAAGTTAAAAGAAAGGAAGATGTAATAAACATGCAAATAAGACATTTAGAAATACCTTAATTGCACCAACGGATTATCATCCTGGTGAGAAAATCCTGCTGAAGTTGAAGCAAATGATCTTTTTCACCAAGTGAAAGTTTGAATATTTATTGGGTCAAAATTAATATGGATGCAGGGCACAAAATATCCTTCGAGATTGGATAACATATCGTCCTCAGTTTCAGATATATCTCATTCTAATATACAAATCATGTAAAATATCCGTTAATAAATCAATTTCTCTCTCTCTCTCTCTCTCTCTCTCTCTCTCTCTCTCCTCTCTCTCTCTCTCTCTCTCTCAAAACGCTTAAGCTTAATCGTGAGTTCTCATGCTTAGCTTGCATAATGCGCTAAGAACCTTATTTATTTTGTGGATGCTAAAATCAAGTATTTACGTAAGGTCTTTACAAAGAGAGAGAGAGAGAGAGAGGAGAGAGAGAGAGAGAGAGAGAGAGAGAGAGAGAGAGAGAGAGGAGAGAGAGGTTACTGGAAGCCTAATCACTTGATTCTTAATATGGTGAGCGAACAAAAATCAACAACAAATTTTTGAG
>NC_090730.1:17175860-17188360 GCF_036898095.1 Palaemon carinicauda
AAGTTTGAGATGTTTTGCTGCACACCAACGCACATGTAAACAGTGTGTGTTATTATTATTATTATTATTATTATTATTATTATTATTATTACTTGCTAAGCTACAACCCTAGTTGGAAAAGCAAGATGCTATAAGCCCAATGGTTCCAACAGGGATAATAGCTCAGTGAGGAAAGGAAATAAGGAAATAAATAAACTACAAGAGAAGAAATTAACAATTAAATAAAACAGTAACAATAAAATAAATTCTTTTATAAACTATAGAAACTTCAAAAAACAATGGGGAAAAGAAATAAGATAGAATAGTGTGCCCGAGTGTACCCTCAAGCAAGAGAACTCTAATCCAAGACAGTGGAAGGGCATGGTACAGAGGCTGCCTATGTAATCGTTTGTATGGAAGCAGAAATGGGCCAAGGAACATGTTAAATTTGTCTTGTTTCCATAGAGGAGCAAAGAAGCATCATGTCTGCCAATCATGCGGAAGAATGAATGAGATTAAATCTGAGAATGAAGCATTAGAAAATTAAATTTCTTCATTTACTGGTTTGATTGATTGAATGATTGATTTGAGGTTTTCTGACATCCTGACATCTAAGGTCATTGACGCCGATATCGTTTATTGTAAAAATGAAAATAATAGATAAAAGAATATTCAATTAAAACCACAAAAGCAAAGGTGTTATTTTCAAAGTTAAATATCTTTCAGAAAACCTGCTTCTGAAATAAAGCTAAAAATATCATTTACTGCACTGTTAAAAAAACCCGTAATTTTAATCGAAAATTCTCCGTAAAGTATATTGTTCTCAGCCATATTTCAGAAAAATACAGGTGACCGTAATCTTACCTTACTTTGTTACTATATTTCACGGGCTAGTGACTGTAATATCACTCCTCTACGTCAATATATTCGTTTTTAAAACGATAAAAATCCTGGAATAAATGTTGCCAGACATTTATCGTTTTCTTAATGGAAATTTTAACTGTGTGGTTTACAAACAATCTGTAGAGGATCGTTGGTAAAGTTATGAAAAATTCCCGTAATTGATGAGTTTGACGAGTAAATATTTAAGCATGTGATTCCTATTGACCCTGATTTCCTGCGGAAGAATAGCTGAAGAGGATGTTGTGATGTTCTTCTACGCTCGTTTCAGCAAAACTGTTGCTTGGCATGCAACCAGTCTTTAAGAAATGAGGTCAACATTTAAGCATAGTCTTTTATATAAGATACTAATTACGCTAAATGCATGTTACGCGAAAAAAATTTGAAACTATATGTAAGAAAAGAATTAAAATCCAGTTGCGATAGATATGAGTGAACATTTAATCTCTGACTTGCTCGAAATGTATTTATACCTAAAACTTTATTTTGAAGGGGAAAAAGATTATGAAGGAAGTGTAACCTTACTTTTGGCCTCATATATATATATATATATATATATATATATATATATATATATATATATATATATGTGTGTGTGTGTGTGTGTATGTATGTATGTATGTTTGTATGTACTGTATGTTTATGAATGACATATAAGTAGCAAATAGAGAGTAAAGCATTCTGCTGTGACTCTCAGAAATAGAACGCTTTAGGTGTTAATTCTGCAATTAACACTTCAACGAAAAAATAACACGTTCCTCCAAGGTACAGGTGCGAGTCTTTTGCTTGTGGCCACGCAAACATGAATTGTATCATGCATAAAAAAAGCTAATCTGTTTTAAAGCAGAATAGATCCGAAACTTAACCAGAACTCGGGTAGCATCACAGCTGGCAGAGACTGTTCAGTTGGTCATGAAAAAAATGTAGACAGTTTATAGATAAACGTGGTGAGATGGTTTACAAAGCAAAGCTGTACTTGTCAGGGATACCCGTACTAGGTTGGTTTGTTGTGAGCGATCAGAGGAAAATCTATCACCATCACCAATCCTCACTGTTCAACATGGTGATGGAAACTGGCCAAACTCTCAGACATGAATAATGACATGTCTGAAGCCTTTGTCCAGCAGTTGACTGGAAACGGCTACATTTGTTGCTGTTGTTGTTTTTGTTGTTGTTGTTGTTATTGTTTTTGTATTTAGTTCAGTGGTTCTTAACAAAGGCATAGTTTACCCATTTTCAAGAGGTCAAGATACCATTAATAATCGACCTAAAATGCCCATGATAACATAAATACACTTATATGTCTTAAGTATATTTCAAAGTTCATGAACACGGCGCCCATTTCTGGAAGCAAGTCTTTTGGCATTGTAGCAAAGAAAGCCGAGGGGTTGACCGCAGGAATGTCTCTCCCAGAGTCATGAAAAGGGCCTAATAAAACAACCTCAAGAAGGTTGTTCAAACCCTGTTACCTCAAGTGCTCCTTCGAGGACGTCCCGATGAGTAATGATGATGGTTTCTCTAACGATTTTTTTTTTTACTTTGATTGATGGCGACTAGATATAACTGGAAATAAATGTAATGAGCACGTTTGGTTTCACTTAGTTTGATAGTTTCCTCCTCAAGGTTTCTTCAATTGTAGTTTTGATACAAAAGGGATTGGAACGAACACATTCACATGCTAAATGCATTTTGCATGTACACACACACACACACACATATATATATATATATATATATATATATATATATATATATATATATATATATATATATATATAATTTAATGTTGTTACTGTTCTTAGTATATTTTATTTTGATTGTTTATTACTTCTCTTGTAGTTTTTTTATGTCCTTGTTTCCTTTCCTCACTGGGCTATTTTTCCCTGTTGGACCCCTTGGGCTTATAGCATCTTGCCTCGCCAACTAGGGTTATAACCTAACTTAATATATATTTTATGTGTGTTTATTTATGCATGTATATATATATATATATATATATATATATATATATATATATAGAAATATATATATATATATATGTATATATATATATATAGAAATATATATATGCATATATATATACACACATATATATATATATACTGTGACTATGCTATTTTGTAACACCCTATGTCAGTACAGCTTAATGAAACCAATCATAGCTTTAATGATAAATTCCTTTGATGCTATACATCATTGTAAAGACTTTGTAAAGCCAGTCTTAATTCATTGGATGTCTTAACTCTTAATTCTTTGATTTAAAAACAATTGACTTTATGCAGCTCTGTTCAGCCAAGTTTTCTTATATATGGTAGAAACTTACCATGCAATTTTCGAAGAGGTAACGTCTTGTGTCTTTAAGATGAAACTCTATACCGTTCACCTTTATAAAGTGAATAAACTCTTTTTGATATAAAAGTCATTTATGTTTCTTTATTGCAATACGTAAGTCTTCGGTGCTAAGAATAAAACAATATGACGCTACAGCTCAATAAAATCAGAAATCAAGAGCCTGTCATTTTTGAAAATTTTTTAAATTATTCATCTCCCTTTTGATTAGTTTTTTATTATAAGGATTTTCATTATTTTGTAAATTTAAAATTTTATCTCCATTTTGACTAGTTTTTTTATTATTAGTAGTTTCATTATTTTGTATATCTAAAATATTCATCTCCCTTTTAACTAGTTTTTTATTATAAGGAGTTTCATTATTTTGTAAATCTAAAATATCCATCCCCCTTTTGACTAGTTTTTTATTATAAGGAGTTTCATTATTTTGTATATCTAAAATATTCATCTCCCTTTTGACTAGTTTTTTATTATACGTTTTTTCATTATTTTGTAAATCTAAAATATTCATCTCCCTTTTGACTAGTTTTTTATTATACGTTTTTTTCATTATTTTGTAAATCTAAAATACTCATCTCCATTTTGACTAGTTTTTTATTATAAGGAGTTTCATTATTTTGTAAATCTAAAATATTCATCTCCCTTTAGACTAGTTTTTTATTATAAGGAGTTTCATTATTTTGTAAATCTAAAATACTCATCTCCCTTTTGACTAGTTTTTTTATTATAAGGAGTTTCATTATTTTGTAAACCTAAAATATTCATCTTCCTTTTGACTAGTTTTTTATTATACGTTTTTTTCATTATTTTGTAAATCTAAAATACTCATCTCCATTTTGACTAGTTTTTTATTATAAGGAGTTTCATCATTTTGTAAATTTAAAATATTCACCTCCCTTTTGACTAGTTTTTTATTATAAGGAGTTTCATTATTTTTTAAATCTAAAATATTCATCTCTATTTTGACTAGTTTTTTATTATACGTTTTTTTTTCAATATTTTGTAAATCTAAAATATTCATCTCCATTTTGACTAGTTTTTTATTATAAGGAGTTTCATTATTTTGTAAATCTAAAATATTCATCCCCCTTTTGACTAGTTTTTTATTATAAGGAGTTTCATTATTTTGTAAATCTAAAATATTCATCCCCCTTTTGACTAGTTTTTTATTATACGTTTTTTTTTTCATTATTTTGTAAATCTAAAATATTCATCTCCATTTTGACTAGTTTTTTATTATAAGGAGTTTCATTATTTTGTAAATCTAAAATATTCATCCCCCTTTTGACTAGTTTTTTATTATAAGGAGTTTCATTATTTTCAAATGAAATAAAAGAAAAATCTGAAGAAGCCACTAATCCACGTCACCTTCAAGCAAACACATGTTTAACATAACCAACCTGCTTTTATTCATAAGTAAACCAGTCTAGTAATTAACGTGCAAGTGATTATGCAGGGTAATTTCCATGCTCTTGTTGTGGCCAAGTGACTTGGCCAGTGGCCACCACAGAGTAACCTTTTGTCAATGTGAAGGAGAGAAATATGAATTGGTGCATTATTGGTATAGCTGAAAGGAGAAAGGTTAATGGCTTTGGAAAGTTTAAAACTCTCTATCTCTCTCTCTCTCTCTCTCTCTCTCTCTCTCTCTCTCTCTCTCTCTCTCTCTCTCTCTCACAGTCAAATGTTATTTCCTCAATAGTGAAAAGAGAAATTCATTGTCAATTAGTTTCTCTATATCTTTTAATCTCGAATATGATGACTAGAAAACGGGCAAAGCAGTGTCAGTATAATTTTAATAAATTTGATGATATTAATAATTCTAATAATAAAAAATATTTTCAATAATAATAAATTTAATGATTAAAAACATATTATTATTATTATTATTATTATTATTATTTTTATTATTATTGTTATTATTATTATTATTATTATTATTATTATTATTATTATTGAAATTAGTGCAAAACTGAACGAATCAAAGATGAATAAATGAAAATCCATCGACCAATGCCTCAGCAGCCTCTGAATTTCCCTAAGGCCTCTCTGTAAGGAGGTTTTGTGGTCTGCGACGGAAAGGAAAAGCTGTGGACGTCATTCTTACTATTTGAGGGACATTCTGCCTTTCTACTTAGTTACGATTCAGGAAGGTGGATGTCATTTTCACTGAGGTTTCCTTAGTTTGAGTGCATTTTTATACTAACTATAATTATGAGGTTATAAATCAGTCCGTAAATGTGTATTTCATAATAAAAGATAAAAAAAAATAAGGCGATTACCTGTTCTGAATCACTTTATATGAAGAATTCATTGTTTTTTTTTGTTTTTTTTAGTTATTGCATTCAAGTAAATCAGCAATATTCCCTTTTAATGTTATTTTTATAATTACTATAATTATGAGGCTATAAATCAGGCCATTGCCTGTTCTGAATCCCTTTATATGAAGAATTCATTTTTTTTAATTTATTCTATTAACTAAATATGTGATATTCTCTTTTAATGTTATTTTTATACTTCTTAGAATTATGAGGCTATAAATCAGGCCATTGCCTGTTCTGAATCACTTTATATAAATAATTCCTTGTTTTTTTTTTTAGTTATTCTATTAAATAAATCTGCCATATTTCCTTTCATAGTTTATTGCCTTCGCCAAAATCGAAGACTTTGCGAAGGGTATGTACTGTAAATACCCCTGTCACCGTTTCTTTCTTTATTTGTTTGTTTGTGAGCGACCTTACATAAAAAATGCCGTACCGATTTTGACTAAAGTTGCTAGTCATGCTGGGTATGACCCAAGGATGATTCTGTAACATTTTAGATAGAATACATCAAAGTACAAAGTACGAAGTAGACGCTTTGAAAATAATCGTTATGTTAGGTGGCAAATATTTTGTTATATATATATATATATATATATATATATATATATATATATATATATATATATATATATATATATATTTTTTTTTTCTTTCTTTCTTTTTTATGGACACTATCACGCAAAAAACTGCTGGGCAAATTTCAACGAAAACTTGGTGGACATATTGGCTATGACCTGACCCCCCGAAAAATCTATTAGATTAAGGCTGCCTACACACGGAGCGTTTTTTCGACGACCGTCTTTTACAACGATCGTCGTAAAAACTGCCACTACCTACACACGGGGCGTTGTTTTGTGGTTCAGTTCGCAGTGCAGCGACAGCAGTCGAGGAAAAAAGACTGTGTTATTTGTCGCAATGGATGAGGAAATTGAGGATGTTTTGATTGCATACTCAGCATACAGAACACTCTACAAGAGAAAGAAGAGGAGAATGTGGATACACCCATTGCTAGCTGTTAAAACCAGATATTTCCCCAATTTATTTGCTGAACTTAGAAATGATGAAAATAAGTTTTTCAACTATTTCCGAATGTCCAAAGATTCGTTTGATGAACTGCTGAGTCACCTACAATCATAAGTCCTATGATAACAAAAACGAACGAGTACAAAATCACAACGAGACGCTCCATCTGTAGCAAATACACACCTGCCACTTGCAGAGCAGTGCAAATAACGACTGAACTTTAGCAGGATGACGCCCGACGCTTCAGCGTCAAAATGACGGTCGTCTTCTTGACGCCTCGTGTGTAGGACACCGTCTGCTAGCACAGTTAGCTAAAACTGATCGTCGTTTTTGACGATCGTCATAAAAGACGGTCGTCGAAAAAACGCTCCGTGTGTAGGCAGCCTTAGAAGAGAATACACGTACGCAGTGGAGTTGTGTGTAAAATAAGATTCCCTGACATGGCGAATGCATACTCTCTACGGAGTACCTCTCTAGTTGTACTTGTGTAATGTTTTATTATTTACTGCGCTCTGTAATTTATAAAATGAACATATATACATTGAAAATTTCCTCTGTAATATTTCTAACCATTTTCTAATAATATCTGTGATCATGATATACTTCTAATGATCTATCTTATAATTGAAGATTTTTCTTTTTTGTATATTGCACTAATTTCAAAGTTAAACTCATTTTTTTTCTTCTTCTTTCACACCGTTATCCCTACATTAAGGGGTCGGTTGCCTGATGCGACCTCTCCAATGCCCTCTATCATAGGGAACCTCTTCCACCAAACCTCTTCCACCAAACCTCTTCTCTTGATATCATCCTTCACCTTATCTCGCCATCTAATTATCTGCCTCCCTCTCGATCTTCTCCCTAACAGGTTCCTCCCAAGCTTTCCTCATCCCTCCCCACCATCCATTATTATTATTATTATTATTATTATTATTATTATTATTATTATTATTATTATTTTTACTAGCTAAGCGACAACCCTAGATGGAAAAGCAGGATGCTATAAGCCCATTGGCTCCAACAGGGAAAATAGCCCAGTGAGGAAAGGAAAGAAGGAAAAATATAATATTTTAAGAACATTAACAATATTAAAATAAAGAGCAATACAGTATAACCTATAAAAACTCTAACAAAACAATAGGAAAAGAAATAAGACAGGACAGTGTGCCGAGTGAGCCTCAAGCAAGAGAACTCTAACTCAAGACAGTGGAAGGCTATGGTACAGAGGCTATGACATTACCTAAGATTAGAGAGTAATGCTTTGATTTGGAGTGTCTTTCTCCTAGAAGAGCTACTTACCATAGCTAAAGAATGTCATCTAACCTTACTAAGAGGAATTTGGCCTTTGAACACTTACAGTGCAGTAACCCTTTGGATGAAGAAGAAATGTTTGGTAATCTCAGTGTCGTCAGGTGTATGAGGACAGAGGAGAATATAGAAAGAATAGGCCTGACTATTCGGTGTGTGTTTGTTTGTTTGTGTATGTGTGTGCGTGTGTGTGTGTGTGTGTGTAGGCAAATGGAAAATAAACTCATTGGTATATTTTCAAAACCTCAATTTCGTTACAAGTCGTTAAGCAGGAGGAAAATATAAACTCTTTCATTAAGGAAACGGGAAAAAGGGGAAAACGTGATGCTAATTGCACCATTGAGGCTAAGCCAGGGTTAATTACTCGTGCCCCCTTTTTGCAATGCTAAATTAGAGTGCAGCATTGCACGGTTAACTTGTGATTAAAAGCCTTTTCAGTCATAAATTCATTTAATGAATCCTTTTCGCGGGATTCCTCTTTCATCACGAAGTTGTTTTTTTATTTTTTATTATGAAATACACATTTACAATCTTACAATTTATAACATATATATATCATAGTACATTTACATAAATCATTTTATTTTTATTTCACCATGAGGTTTATTCATATGTTTTAACATATTATCCTGATCAGAGAAAGTCTATTAATATACGATATAGGATATATGAGATGTATGGTATATCATATATGATGTATCATATATTTTGGCAGATTTTTACTAAACATTATCAATGATCACGTTAATTTTTGTATCTTAAAATTATTTATTTTGATTTTTCATTACTTATCTTGCAGTTTATTTATTTCCTTTTTTCCTTCCCTCACTGGGCTATTTTTCCCTATTGGAGCCCTATAGCTGATAGCATCATGATTTTCCAACTAGGTTTGTAGCTTAACAAATAATAATAATAATAATAATAATAATAATAATAATAATAATAATAATACAGTAATCTGAATAAAAACTATGGTGTCTTTTAGTAGTTTTTTCAAGTGTATTTATTCGAATTTTGCCTGAAATATAAATCAGGGACATACTGAAAAATATCTAGTAATACATCGGTTTACTCACTTGAATAAGAGAAAATTTGTAACATTTATTTTGTTAGAATTTCTAGAATATTTGTCTGTCATATGTGTATACGTTACATTCTGTTCGCGATACTCTAATGTGAGTAATATTAATCCTAATTATTTACCAAATATGTAGGCCTTCTAGTTTTGACATTCATCGTTAAGCATAGGCCTATATTGGTATTAATTTAAAATGAACTGAAAGTTAATTAAGAACGGCAATCAGCAGGTTTAGGATTAAGGGTTTAAAGATTACTCATGAATGACAGAGGCAAGGGATGTGACAATGCCTAAGAGACACCATATATACGTATGATCAACACCCAAGCCCCCTCTACATCAAGCCAGGCAATGGCTGCTGATGACTCATAAGGTAGACATATAGACTCCCTCAAACAACTCATCCCTAGCTCACAAGGATGGTGAGGATGCAGACACTACTATAGTCCATTTCTTTTAGCGAGGCATATTTGCACCGATTCGCAACGGGCTTTTTAGCTCGGAAAAGTTTCCTGGTCGCTGATTGGTTAGAATTATCTTGTCCAACCAATCAGCGATCAGGACACTTTTCCGAGCTAAAAGGACACCGCTGCGAGTCGGTGCAAATATGCCTCGCTAAAAGAAATGGACTATAGAAACTATTGAGCTTGAGTGGGCCTCGTATATTGGCTACCACAATTTTTTTTGTCTTTATGTACCCCCGACACGTATAGTAAAGCAAAGCTAGAGTTCTCTTGCTTGAGGGTACACTCGGGCACACTATTCTATGTCATTTATCTTTCTCTTGTTTTGTTAAAGTTTTTATAGTTTATATAGGAAACATTTATTTCAATGTTGTTACTGTTCTTGAAATATTTTATTTTGTTTTGTTTCCATTCCTCACTGGGCTATTTCCCTGTTGGGGCCTCTGGGCTTATAGCATCCCGCTTTCCTAATTAGGATTGTAGCTTAGCAAGTAATAATAATAATAATAGTGAGAGCATATATGTTTGGCAAACTTGATATCTAGAACCTTTCGCTTACTTGACGTAGCAAAATTAGTGGCGTTATGGGAATTATTATTTAAATGTAACTTTTAAAGGAAAGAAAACAAAGAAGTGACAGTTAGGTTAAAGATAATCTTACAACATTTTGTAGACATTATTTTCATAATAATTATGTCTTGTAGCTTGCAAAACATAAAGATGACATAAGTTCGTATGATTAATTCTTACTTCTCAAGCAATTTGCTTTGTAGATTAGAAAAATCTGTAGATGGCATTAGCGCGTACAGCTAATTCAGGTGTGTAATTAAGGGAGAGATTTTGATCTAGTTTCTTGATAATGGAACATAATTTGCTATTTATCTACGCTAATCGTGGAGAAAGTGTTCATTGCTAATGAGAGAAAAGGTTTAATTACCCTCTTTGATTCGTACATGAATTGAATAGCTTACTATGCTAACTGACATGTTTTATTTATTTATTTTTTTATTCGCCGATGCCCTAATTCTCGCTTAGACAGGATCCAACGGATCAAATCTGGCCGTTTGCGTTTATATTTCAATAAAGTGTGTATACAATCTTTTCTGAGTGGGGATACCTTAAGATGGCGAAAGGGTTTGCGTATCGCCGTGATCAGCAAAGCTGTACTAGTCAGGGCCACCCATAAATGGGGTGTAGCCAGTGATATTAGCCTTCTGGAAACGTTGTAACTGTTCTAGCGGCTGTGCAGTAAGTGTAAGTGGTGTTTTAACTAGTGGGTGATCAGACGAAAATCTCCCACCATCACCAATTCGCAGTGGCCAGCATAGTGATGAAAACTGGCCTAACCACAGACAAATTGATTTCTCTGAGGTCTTTTCTTGCTGTGGACTAGAAACGGATGCACTTGTTGTTGTTGCTGTTGTTGTTGTTATTGTTATTGTTGTTGTTGTTTATACAATAAGAAAACCAATTTGTATCATCTTGAAACTCCATAAGAAGTCCATGCTAAGTTACCCCTTCTATCTCTGCGTAATGAAAGCCAGTGTTGACGATGTCCATTGAACCTTTTAAATGCTCTAGAACAAACCTATATACAATTATCCTCTGGATACAACGTTTTGCAAACTGGCTTATCACGTTGCTTGTCTACTGTCGTCATCACAAACTTTAGAGGCAACGATATCATCAATTCATAAAATCAATTAGTCAGCATGTCGAGTATGATTGTTTACAAAATGCACTATTACCTGGAGTAAATTAGTTTGTCAAACGTTCATCATACGTCCAAGGACGTCAGCGAGCATTTATTTAAGTTTCTCTTACTCATTTAAGGATACAATTGACATGTTTTATATTGTTATTTTTAGCTGTCAAGAGGTTCACTTAATTTATATTATATTATCACGTCAACAAATCTCCTTATTCAAAGGCTTCTCGGCTTTCTTCCTTTCAGTGAAGTATGATCAGTGATTATGTTTACTGATAAAAGTGACAATGATGCTAAAAAGAGAGTTTTTTCAAGTTTCTGCGATTCCATTATGTGTTACTCCTGAATACTTATCAATTAGGGTTTCTTTTCCCGAAGAATTTCGAAGAGCAGATATAGAAACTGTTTTTACGTCTGCGTTTACATTATAATTTCTTTGACATTATTATTACCTCCGCCAAGGAGGTTATAAAATGAAGGCGGTTTATTTATTTATTTATTTGTCTATGGACAGGATTTCTTCAAAACTATTTGACGGACTTTGATGAAAATTTCCCCACAGACAGATCTTAGGTCATGGACAACCCCATTAAATTTTGGAGATGATCTGAATCCGGATTTTATATCCACATTTGCATTTTTCTCCATTTTAAAGACAACGTCAAAACAAATTGACGGATTTGTACGAAATTTCCACCAGAGATAGATCTTAGGTCATTAACATTTGGCGGAAATCAGAAATCTCTTATTATTATTATTATTATTATTATTATTATTATTATTATTATTTACATGCTGAATTAACTACTGTCTGTGAACAGTGCTCATGTACAGTTGGACACATGTGTTGCTGGCAAACCTGTCACACTACTACTACTGAGAGGAGAGTTCCTGTGTGTAACCTCGCTTACCACTGATGCCATCCCTCCCTACACTATGTGTATGGTTACTCTCCGTGCAGTAGGGGTGTGGCAGGGTATACCTCCTCAGAAAGTGTTGCTTTTAAAACATCTTCGAGAAAGACTAAGAAGTCGACGAACTGCCAATAATTACTCTTCGATAAGAATCACTTCGTCATTGATGCTGTGAAACCGGTTCATTAATATGGAATGGCCCCCTGATACGGACGTCATAATAACGTGGAATTTATCCTTTGATCTCTCTAATAGTACCTTAATGATGTCAGCGACCCCAGATGGCGTGATGTCAGTCACGTCATTATTGAACGTCGGGGATGCAGAAGTCTTTGGGGGGGGGGGGGGGGGGGGGGGGGAAATTGGCTCTGACCTCAGGATGCTGTCCGCTGAATCAACATGCTGCCAATTGCTTTCCGATATCATGCCTTGCCTTAGTGACAATCGGAACGTGTG
>NC_090730.1:17193360-17197649 GCF_036898095.1 Palaemon carinicauda
AAAGCCGTTTTTAAATCATCTCCTCCTACGCCCATTGACGCAAAGGACCTCGGAGATTGGTTCATGGATTTAGTCAGTCTATGGAAAGCCGTTTAAATCACCATCATCATCATCTCCTCCTACGCCTATTGACGCAAAGGGCCTCGGAGATTGGTTCATAGATTTAGTCAGGCTATGGAAAGCCGTTTAAATCACCATCATCATCTTCTCTTCCTACGCCCATTGACGCAAAGGACCTCGGAGATTGGTTATGGATTTAGTCAGTCTATGGAAAGCCATTTAAATCATCATCATCATCTTCTCTTCCTACGCCCATTGACGCAAAGGACCTCGGAGATTGGTTATGGATTTAGTCAGTCTATGGAAAGCTGTTTAAATCATCATCATCATCATCTCCTCCTACGCCCATTGACGTAAAGGACCTCGGAGATTGGTTATGGATTCAGTCAGTCTATGGAATGCTGTGTAAATCATTATCATCATCATCGTCATCATCTCCTACATCTATTGACGTAAAGGGCCTCGTGGATTGGTTTATGGATATAGCCAGGCTATGCCTTTATGGATAGCGAAAAGGACATAATGACCCCCAGTCCCGGGCTCAGCTGAAAGACGTCGGGGGATAACAAGTTAAGCTCAACTAAAGCCGGATAATCAATGTTTGAAAAGATTAGACAATTGGAGTTTAAAGTGGGGAGGTGAAAATGAGAGTTCAAGATTGACAAATAATTAAATCCTAAAGATAATAATTAGTATTTAAATGGCTAGGAGATGGATGATTAAATTTTAGATGCATCGAGATTTATCATTTACATTGAAATATCGAAGTCTTTTGTGGCGGTGACAATTACAACTTGAAGAGCTGAAGATATATATGATGGGGTGTGACATCTTTAACACAAAGACTATTAGTCTTATAATCTTTAACACAAAGACAATTAGTCTTTACAAATAAATGCAAGATTACGAATAGAATCTAGAATGGAATTACAATAAAAGGTTTACGAGATATGAAAGAGTGTAATTCTTATTCAGGAAAGAGCCTCGGCGATTGGTTATGGATTTAGTCAGTCTATGTCTTTATGGAAAGCGAAAATGACAGAAAGACCCCCAGTCCCGGTCTTAGCAGCTTAAGGACTAGTGTCTTGTGCCAAGAGCCCCTTCTTGGCTGTGAATGCTGGGCAACCTTAGCGGGGGTCCTAAGAATCTCCCGTTTTATAAATACTAAGAAAAATTGAAAATTGGTAACTGGAAGGTTAGAACCATGAATCAGAGGTTTTAATACTCTTATGATAATAATATTTGGGCGGATATCGTTATATGGAGAGATGTAAGGATGCCAGACAACTCTAAATTAATTAATAAAAAATGGAGAGTAGTTCCGATGTGCAAAAATGTAGTCAGCCTCTGTTTTTATATATTTCTGAGGATTTTTATTGATTCTGTATATTAATGCCACTCAAATATCTCTGATTATACATTTTTTCATAATATTAACTTTATTATTAATGTTGAATCATGTATTTGAGTGGTCTTTTAACTATACATCGTTTAATACTGAAAATTAATTAATATATTTATGTGATGATTTAGTTTTTTATTATTTGACAATTCATTTTGCTGTTATTTGATAATTTATTTTCTTATTATTTGTTTATTTATTTTTCTATTATTTGATAATTAATTTTTCTATTATTTGAGATTTTATTTTCCTATCATTTGATAATTAATTTTTCAATTATATTATGTTTTTAGCTTTATTAAATCAACATCATATCAAGTAAAGGAATTTAATAAACAAATATTGACCTTGTCATGTCCTATTCACTAAGATGTTTAGAATGTATTCATTTTCTTCTTCATCTTCTTCTTCTTCTTCTTCTTCTTCTTCTTCTTGTCAGGCGTGATCTGAATTTTTACTTGCGGTGTCGTAATGGTATTTTATGATGGCATTTCGTTCCAATAACTTTACTCTCCTTTGTCTGAACTTCACCCGGATTTGACTTGCGGCAATCATAATGGCTCTCTCTCTCTCTCTCTCTCTCTCTCTCTCTCTCTCTCTCTCTCTCTCTCTCTCTCTCTCTCTCTCTCAACGTCTAAACTGATTCGCTTTACCCAAGAGCAAATGAAATTTCCGTGGATGGACTAAAAAGTCTTTGAGACATCTAAAATCATGGATTTTCTCTCTCTCTCTCTCTCTCTCTCTCTCTCTCTCTCTCTCTCTCTCTCTCTCTCTCTCTCTCTCTCTCTCTCTCACACGTTTAAACTGATTCGCTCTACCCAAGACCAAATGAAATTTCCGCGGATGGACTAAAAAGTCTTTGAGACATCTAAAATCCTCGATTTTCTCTCTCTCTCTCTCTCTCTCTCTCTCTCTCTCTCTCTCTCTCTCTCTCTCTCTCTCTCTCTCTCTCTCTCTCTCTCTCACTCAACGTTTGAACTAATTCGCTCTACCAAAGAGCAAATGGAGTTTCTGGGGATGGAGTAAAAAGTCTTTAAGATATCCAAAATCCTTGTAATTCCTTGATTCTCTCTCTCTCTCTCTCTCTCTCTCTCTCTCTCTCTCTCTCTCTCTCTCTCTCTCTCTCTCTCTCTCTCCTCTCTCTCTCTCTCTGAAATATTTCCTGTTGGAGTATTTAATAACATAAACCGTTATACAAAGTCATAGTAATTTTAATTTGAATGAATTTAGGTTTGTCTATGAAAGGATAATTCTCGTGTACCCATTGATTTTCCAGTCTAATTACATGGATAAGTTTTCCTATGCCTTTTATACTCATTTACTTAGTTTTTGCTGATAATCTCACAATATATTTAATTCTTCATTTGTGTTTATTCAAATAGTGAAGTACATTCTTGTTTTTTTATATGTTTATTTTGAAAGAGAATAGTAATCAATTTAAATAATTCTCTATTATCACCTAATACTAGAAAGGTGTAAGAATATTTATTTTTCCACAAAAAGTGGATAATGTAATAAGATTTTTTACCTATGAATGTTTTATTTTTATCAAATAGTGTTTCACTTGTATGGTTAAGAAATACAATGTGTTATGATATATTATTTTTGACACCTTTTTTTTATAATTCATTTAAAAGAAATCTCTTTTATGACCACAGAAATCTGATTGAATCATGATAGTTTTGATTAGTATGGAGCATTTTATATTCATATGAGTATTTCATATAAGAAAAAGACATTTTAGTAAGAATATCATAAAATTTCCTCTAAAACGAATTTTTTTTTTTTTGTTAAATTTCGGTGATTCGGTCGAAGAAAGTCAAAAACTTTTATGACCGCAGAAATCTGATAGAATCATGATAGTTTTGATTATCAGTATGGAGCATTCTATAGTCATGTAAATATTTCATATAAGACAAAGACATATTAGTAAGATTATCCTATAATCTCCCTAAAACGAAATAATTTGTATTTTGTTAAATTTGGGTGATTCGGTCGAAGAAAGTCAAAACCTCTTATGTAGGTTTTCGTAACGGTTTCCAGCGGCATGACTTTTCTTCCTCTCTCTCTTTTCTCACCAAATTGTTCCTGTGTTGTGTGTGTGGTCATCCGCGGCTTATTTCCGTATGGCGGACACGTCCAGCGATAGGAAATTGGACGGTGGTACAGATTGGGTGGGCTGATACGAACTGGGTGAGCTTTTAAGTGGCTATCATATCATTTAAAAGAATGGTGTCAGTTTTAAATGCCAAAAACAATTTATTTTGTGTTATTTCAAGGTAACTAATATTGGTTTTATTTTGAAACACTATAACCTCAGTTTTGGCTGGTCAAAAGAAAAACTGTCTGGTTTGGCTGCAGAAAAAAGTAAAAAAAAAAAAAAAAAACACGAAGGAAAACAACTATAAAAATGGTGTCAGTATTAGATAACCAAAATGTATTTTGGGCTATTTCAAGAAAAATAATAATAGTTTTTATACTAAAACTATAACCTCAGTTTTGGTCGGAAAAAAAAAAACTGTCCGGTTTATCTGTAGAAGAAGCTATTTTGTCAGATTTGGAGATTCATGGAAAGAAGATGATGTCAACTGTAGGTGAATGAATAGTGAATGAGGTATTGAGTCAGTTTTGTGCGTTCTCAAATTAAGGGGGAAAATTTGGTGCCATTTTTGGTCGCTAAAGGAAAAGACCCGGGCCGTTGGAAATATAGAAGCTTAAAATAGCTCAAATAAAAACATTTGGTTAACGAATAATTTTTTTTTTTTCCTAAATGGTATTGGCCAAATCAAGTCTTAAGTTCTCGGGTCTTGCGCATCTGGAAAAGTGT
>NC_090730.1:17200649-17228149 GCF_036898095.1 Palaemon carinicauda
AACTAGAATAATGTGCTTAAGTGTACCTTCAAGAGAACTCTAACCCAAAACAGTGAAAGACCATCATATAGAAGAGGTTATGACACTATATTGAATTGAATTCATGTCTTTATGGAGAAGGTCTTTTAAATTTCCATAAAATGTGGATATTGTTGTTAAATGCTAACTGAACTGTCAAGTCTTGTGTTAGATTTTATTATTATTATTATTATTTTTATTATTATTATTATTATTATTATTATTATTATTATCATTATTATTATTATTGTTATTATTATTATTACTTGCTAAGCTACAACCCTAGTTGGAAAAACAGGATGCTATAAGCTCAGGGGCCCCAACAGTGCAAATAGCCCAGTGAGGAAAGGAAACAAGCGAAAAAAATATTCTATAAAACAGTAACAAAGTTACAATATATATCAAAATATACGAAATAATTAGTAGATTAATACGATAAAGACATGCATAATATGAAAGATAGAGAGAAAGAAAGACAGAAATAAATATAAGAACATAAAGAAAAAGATCTGCAGAGTAAGAAAAAATAAATTAAACCCGAATTCCTCCAGGACTACAAGAGGATGTGAAACGGAATTTCTCTTTCTAACTCGGGGCGTCAAAATTGAAATAATTGAGTGACAAAAAAGAAAAGGATTGAGTTATGAGGCGGGGAGGGGGTAGGAGAGCAACAGAAAGAGTATTGTCACAATTGTTCTCTGACCTTAGGGCTCCTGGGATCCTCCGAGTGAAAGGGAAATTGCCCGATAATGTTATGTACTGTACAACCCTTGGGGCGAACTTTTGTGTGTGGAAGTCGTAAACATTGGTCATGGAAACGCTTTCGTTATGAAGTTGAAAATCTACCTTTCGTGTGTTTATACTTTTGGGTTTTCGTGGACGAAAGTAAACGTGCGCAAGGACACATATTATTATTATTATTATTATTATTATTATTATTATTATTATTATTATTATTATTATTATTATTATTATTATTATTATTACAAACTAAGCTACAACTCTACTTGGAAAAGCAGGATGCTATAAGCCCAAGGGGTCCAACAGGGAAAATAGCTCAATGAGAAAAGGAAATAAAGAAATAAATAAACTACAAGAGAAGTAATTAACAATTAAATTAGATTATTTTAAAAACAGTAACATCATTGAAATAGATTTATTTCTTATTAGTGACATATCATTTGATAAAGGCATTTTTTATTAGTATTACAAGCTAAGCTACAACCCTAGTTGGAAAAGCAGGATGCTATAAGCCCAAGGGCTCTAATAGGGAAAAATAGCCCAGTTAGGAAAGGAAATAAAGAAATAAATAAACTACAAGAGAAGTAATTAACAATTGAAAAAGATTTTTTAAGAAAGAGTAACATTAAAAAAGATTTATTTCTTATGAGTTACATTTCATTGGATAAAGGAATACAGTAGTTAGTTACTGAGGATAAATGTATATACATATATATATATATATATATATATATATATATATATATATATATATGTATATATATGTATATGTATATATATACTGTATATATATACATATATCTATATATATATATATATATATATATATATATATATATATATATATATATATATATATATATATATATATCAGATTTCACCTGCATGAAAATTTTACATTAATTAATATGGGTTTTATTATTCTGAATGTTAGCTATAGATTTCACTGACGATCTTTTAACTTTTCAATCCAAGAATGTTTTTTTTACAAACCGGAATGGAGATCCCTTGAAAATTTATCACTCGATTTCTGATAAATATTGTTTTTTGGTATCATGTGAAGGAGATTTAAAATATAGATACTAAGCACCTTCTGTTTGCATATATATACAGTATATATATATATATATATATATATATATATATATATATATATATATATATATATATATGAGAGAGAGAGAGAGAGAGAGAGAGAGAGAGAGAGAGAGAGAGAGAGACCTGGTGTTTTATATATATATATATATATATATATATATATATATATATATATATGCGTGTGTGTGTATTTGTATAGTTTATTATTTTTCTAGTAACTGACCAAGTAAATACGATATTAGAATGATAAGTTAGGCAGTTTTGAATATATAAAAACAAGGCCTTTACCATTAATAAAGAACAAAATTGATTAGTCCCTTATAATCTTTTCTAAAGTAATTGAAGTTTGTACTTACCTCCCCTCCAACACAAAGTGATTCTAGAATGTTTAAAGTCTCGAAAATACTCAGAAGAGAACTCAGGAAGTTCTACTACGTAGCAACTTACAAAATACTTATGATTAAAGACGGAAACTTCGCCTTTCTTAAACGCATGCTCACGTTTGCGTTTAAAAGTGTATATTAAAACCTTTTGTATCGGTTGCGAGATTATACATGGGAAAAAACTACATGTACATTGCGTAGTTGTTATTGCATGTTAAATCACACCCTTTCGTAATGTAAGATCAGTCGCTACTCGCTAGGTTACCTAGGCGTGACAAATGACCAGACTGCGAATGCAATAGATATCACAGATGCATTACGCAGCAGTCTCATTTTTTTTAATGAGGTGCATTTGCACCGAATCGGATTGTGCCCTTTTAGCTCGGAAAAGTTTCCTGGTACCTGATTGGTTAGGCAACATAATTCTAACCAATCAGCTAGTACGAAAAATTTTCGAGCTTAAAGGGCACTACTGCGAGTCAGTGCAAATGTGCCTCATTATATATATAAAAAAAAAATGAGTATAATGGTCATGCTGGGTTTATATAAGGTTTCATGTGTCAAAAGGGAGTTATCTTGCTTTGTCTTATTTGCAATGTTATAATGTTATTGGCACTAGTGGCTTTTCTTATATAAAAAAGATATAATACATTTTTTTAGATTTTTCTATTTTTTATTCTCTGGTGTTCCAGATGTCATTATTTGGAAAATATTCTGGAAGATATCTTGACTTGTGTTATTTGCAATGTTATTGACAATAGTGGTTTTTCTTATAAAAAAAAACAAATCAATTTTGTTAGAATTTTCCATGTTATTAGTTTAAAAATACTCTGAAAGATACCTTATGGATAGTTTTGTAATTTAATTTTCAAATAAACATTCCATAGCACCTTGAGTTGCATTGAAGAAAAGCTTGACTGTTGATTCGAATGAATGACCTTGATAGTGATACGCATGAATGGTAGATTGACAAAGAAAGTAAACAAGCCTTGTAACTAAAATTAGATAAGGAAAGGGCCCCTTTTAAATGTAGTGATAGTCAAAGTGTTATAAGTGTTTTATAAAAGATTTTCTTCTGGCTATTTGTGTTGCATGGTCAAAAAAAAAATAAATAAAAAAAAATAAACATGATAGTCTCATGTAAATGAACATCGAAGAATGTTTGTTAAAAAAAGCTAAAAAAGAACAGACTAAGAATGTAAAGAAAATCATTGAAAATTTTAAGGCAAGTAGGCTACAGTTAATAGGCTAACGAAGGATAGGGATAAGATTTTAGATTAAATTTTTGTAAAAAGAAAAAAAAAAGAATAAATAAATAAAGCGAGAGAGATAAAGAAAAGTAGAAAAGTAAAGACTGCTCTTGAAGAAAAAAATAAGACAAAATGATTAAGAGTGAGCTTGAAATCTGAGTTTGCACTGAAAACTAGGATTTTAACTGTCTATTGAATATAATCTCGCTTATATAATAAAGAACAGTCGTATATCTACTTGGTCTCTCCCCTTCCTTCGGGAAGGGGGAGAAGGAATAGTCATGCCTTGCTAAAAGGGTGTACCCCGAGAGGTACACTTGGAAACCACAACTGCCGTGTTGTAGTAGGGAAAGGAGGAAGTGGGAAGGGTTGAATCTGTGTGTGTGTGTGTGTACATATCTATATATTTAGCTGTCATTTTGACGGGTAGCGTACACTAGTAAATAGAATATGTGAGGATCCTAGTTCGAGAAGCGCATCGTAATACTGGTGTAACTGTTCGACGAAAATGCAATTCAAGACACCGCAGAGAAAAGCTAAATATAATCGTGTTTGGATTACTAGTGAAATATAATTATACCTCGGTATTAATGAATCTTAGCATCCCGCTACGCCCGGGACTGTGGGCCATTCTGCCATCTTCTTTTTCCATGACTGACTAAATCCATAGAGGATTCATTGGCTAGATACATCAAAGGATAGCCAGTTCCTCGTGATGCGCAGTGCCTATCTAAGGCAAGTGGCCCCTGCATCAATAGGGGTAGTAGATGATGATGATGATGATTAATTAATACTATATAAATATACCGAAATACAAGCAAGGAGAAAATAAGAATTTTATGAATGCTGAAGTGATCATAAAAAGTTCATGAAAGCCGGACGTATGCTCAATTAAAAACTGAAGAAAGAACATTAGTATCATGTACTATAATGTGTCCATGTACTTGACATTCCGTATACGAGATATGCGTCGGTTAATCGCGTGTGTGCGCTTGAGATAGGTTTCATATTTTTTACTAGTGTATCTTAAATGAGATTAATATTGAATATGCATCTTGATAGCGATACAGTAATAAACAAAAGCAATGCTTTTTTTCTAGTAGCGAGTAGTTAAGGTTAGTATTTCTGGTAACAAGTAGTTATGGATAATATTTCTAGTAACGAGTAGTTATGAATAATAATCCTAGTTACGAGTAGTTATGGATAATAATTCTAGTAACGAGTAGTTAAGGTTAGTATTTCTAGTAACGAGTAAATAAGTTTAGTATTTCTAGTAACGAGTTATTAAGTTAAGTATTTTTTGGTAACGAGTAGTTAAGGTTAGTATTTCTAGTAGCGAGTACTGTAGTTAAGGCTAGTATTTCTAGTCACGAGTAAATAAGTTTAGTATTTCTAGTAACGAGTTATTAAGTTAAGTATTTTTAGTAACGAATAGTTAAGGTTAGTATTTCTAGAAACTATTGTAGCAAATTACTGTGGGAAGATGTAGATGGTAAACTGATTTTAGTTATTTTTTTCTGAATGTATTGAACCGGCACTGCTGCTTTTATCAATGGAGTAATTGGGACAGATGCAGAAAGAGTAAAATCATTAAAGGCCTAGTGTGAATTTTGTAGGAGAAAAAGAATATAATTATCTACTTTCACGAAAAGCTAAGCAAACAATAAGACTCGTTTTGAGGCTTTCACATTATTTACATCAACACGACCGTCCTATTGACGAATATTATATCTGTTGTGATAAAACTAATATATTTCAATCACAATAGAATACTTTATTATAAATAAACAAAATGCATTTCTTTTAGCTTTAGAATGTAAGATTGCAGTAAGCAGCGTTAGAAGTTAAGACTACAGTAAGTTGCTTTAGAATATAAGACTACAATAAGCTAGTGTTTTACAGTAAGCTAGTGTTCTACAGTAAGCTAGTGTTCTACAGTAAGCTAGTGTTTTACAATAACCTAGTGTTCTACAATAAGCTAGTATTCTACAGTAAGCTAGTGTTCTACAGTAAGCTAGTGTTTTACAGGAAGCTAGTGTTCTACAGTAAGCTAGTGTTCTACAGTAAACTAGCTTTCTACAATAAGCTAGTGTTTTACAGTAAGCTAGTGTTCTACAGTAAGCTGGTGTTCTACAGTAAGCTAGTGTTCTACAGTAAGCTAGTGTTCTACAGTAAGCTAGTATTCTGCAGTAAGCTAGTGTTCTACAGTAAGCTAGTGTTCTACAGTAAGCTAGTGTTTTACAATAACCTAGTGTTCTACAATAAGCTAGTATTCTACAGTAAGCTAGTGTTCTACAGTAAACTAGCTTTCTACAATAAGCTAGTGTTCTACAGTAAGCTAGCGTTCTGCAATAAGCTATTTTTCTACAATAAGCTAGGTATCTACAGTAAGCTAGTGTTCTACAATAAGCTAGTATTCTGTAGTGAAGGCGAAGGAAACGGGAAGAAGAGAGGGAAGGAAGCACATTTAACAGCAAAAAAAGTCAGCCACTGCTGTGAACCTGCAGATATAAGAGTTGACTATTTATAGCCAGAGAAGATAATTAAGGAGAAAGTTTGTCAGATGTAAAAATCCCAGAACGGAATTATACGTAATATAACGTAATGATAACGTTGTGGATAATTTGATTTGACGGAATAATGGCATTTTCTCTTAATCATTTATATCAACCAGACTTAGGTACTCATATTTCTTTTTTAGCGGTTTCCGTTTCCTATTTAGGTAGGTTGGGAGGTTGCATTATTTTCCAGCTCTTTTAGAGGGATTTCATGTTGCAATTTTGATTTTTTTTTTTGCGAATGTAAAAAGTATCTTTATCTGTATAATGTAAAACTTGGTAGTTATATTAATTGTGTAGATAATGGCTACTATTATCATTATTATTATTATTATTATTATTATTATTATTATTATTATTATTATTATTATTATTATTAACTAAGCTAAACCCGTAGTTGGAAAAGCAGGATGCTATAAGCTCAAGGGCTCCAACATGGAAAAATAGCCCAGTGAAGGAAGGAAATAAAGAAATAAGTAAACTATGAGATAAGTAATGAACCATTACTATAAGATATTTCAAGAACAGTAGCATCAAAATAGATCTCTCAAATAATCTTTGATATATAAACTATAAACAGAGACTTATGTCAGCCTGTTCAGTATACGTTAACCTACGTTAAAAAAAAAAAAAGTTATATTTATGTCTTTAAAAACATCTTTGCTGAATCAGTATCAACATTTGCTTTTTAATGAGTAAAATATCATTAGGAAACTTCGGGATAGATTCGTTGTTTTTTTTCAGTTACGAAACATATAATCAAGAGTTAATCTCAATTCAACCAAAATTGGTAAAACATATTATCAAAACTAGATTTAATAATATTCTTCTTTTGTTTTGGTAAGATGTAGGATTCTGCATTTCTTACCTATTATTATTATTATTATTATTATTATTATTATTATTATTATTATTATTATTATTAGAATTACGATCTTTATTTTATCTAATATGTTTATACCATTGTCTCTCTTTATTTTTTCTAATACATTTAGTTACCTTTGGATTAGAAATCAATTATTATTATTATTATTATTATTATTATTATTATTATTATTATTATTATCATCATATCAATTCAATACAATCTGACTTTGTAGTTGACCCCCTTTTTAGCCTTAGAGAAATTTATACTTTCAGCTTTGAGGATAAAGTTTCACCAACTTTTCTCTCTCTCTCTCTCACCTACAGATCACTTGAGCGCGTGGGAGGCTGCACTTTCCCGAGTAGCTGTTTACCGGTCCTGGACAACAAGGCGTTGCGGTTCAGCGAAAAATCTCCAGTGGTCTGTTTGTCTTAATTGCAGAAGAAACGACGAAGATTGACCTATTCTGTGATGTGCCTTTCACTTCGTTTGTGCTGGAAATTGCTTTAAGAATTGAAAAGTTGAGTTTAGCATCACTAGTATAAAAATTATTGATATTTTTAGTGTGTGTTGACCAATACCGTCTGAAAATTCTGTTTTTAGCTAGTCATGGATGACTCAGACATTTGACTACCTAGCAGGTGTTATTTAATTTGTTTGTCCATTGTTAGCACAATCCTGTGGCTGCAGGCAAATTAACACAATGGTTAACCGGTTCGACATGGGGCAAAATGGGGTCCTGGACCCGAACAAATTGGTGTTTACAGACAATGCCCCCGGTCCAGAAAAAATTGAGGTTGTAATGGGTCGATGTTTCCCGCTCCACGGGCCGGGAGGAACTTACGACTTCGCACCCATCCCGGTTGTGAGGAAAATTGTGTATAAAAATAGTGATGGTGCCACATTCACGCAGACTTTCGGTGATCTCATCAGTTCAGAGAATGAAAGTTATAAGATACCAACGTCTGTGATAGAACAGCATTTCGATGCTGAGAAACAAGGTTGTAAGCCGAAGACTTTTCTCAAACATGAGGCTTCTGATGGTACAAGAGATGATCTTCTAATTTCCTCTAATAATAAAAATTCCAAGAAAAATGGGGACATCATAACAGACCGTGAAAATCCTTTTAGAATAAGTAATCTTTCTACTGGTACCCATGAAAGCCGAAAAGACCGACATCAGGAAAAAATATTTTCAGATGCCCAAGTAAAGAATCTTCAATTTCAGCAGATAGCTACTCCAGGCAAAACTGGAAATGATACTCAAGAAAATTGCATTCGTAAACATGAAACAAATGTGTCCTCAGTTATACCTGACATACAAGAAATGATAAATCAAATTGAGCCAAGGACAGTTATCAGCAAAGAAGAAAGCCATATACAAGAGACTCCTAGTTTGAAATACCATGAGAAATCACCTAAATCTTCAAGGGATAAACAAGAGCCAATGACTCAACCACATCAAGATACCACATTTTCTAGAAGCCCAGAAAACCATGTTCAAGATACCATTAACAGTAAATTAACCCAGAACAATCAGGTGAATCAGTATCAAAATAAAGGGACGCCTGTAAATATTGATTCGGATGCTATAAGAAGGATATCCAAGGCTAACTCTCCACGCTTCAGAGTTAAAAGAGTGGAAAATTCTAAACCACCTGAAGTGTCGGGACGGGAAGCTTGGGAGGAAACACAGAAGAAGAAAGCGCAGTTGCGCGAGGAGTTCTTCAGAGTACCATATGAAGAATGTAACAGAGAAGCTTTGCGTGGGATGGGAGGACGGCATAAATCTGAACCAAGGCTAAACTCTCTGGCCAAAGAGAGAAAGAAGAGGAATTCTCTGTCAGAGAAACGAGTTCATTTCAACATGGATGACTCCCAGTTAGAGGATATCAGAAAATGGCGGGAAGAACGGCGCATGCAGGCCACCCCTCAGTGCATTAAAACAGTGGCCCGAATTTATTCCATAGACGCGCCAAGCAACCAGAGGAAAGTCGAGTATATTGACTCGTTCAGCGTACCAAAACCCGAAGTCCCTGATGCTGTGACACTTGTGGACTGTACGTCCGTGCGTGCCAAGCACTCTCGACCCACCGATCTTGATAGCTTAAATGGTAACTTTGCCAGTAGAGTGAGTTTGGCATCTAACATACCCCCAAACTTTGCAGAATACAGTAGTGATTCAAACTTTCCAATGAAAAGACCCGTGATCAAGTCACCAGAATATTCAACAAGACCACAGACGGCGGGTTACAAACGCTTTGATGTATCTCAAGTGATTAAAGGCACAAGTGATGTCACTTCGAGAGTTCCACATACATCACACCACAATCTCAAAGACGAAAACCAAAGTCCAACACCCTTAGCCAGCAATCACTCTGTAAATGGGTCCAGCATTTTATCTCCAAGTGCTTCACTTTATGCTACATTTAGTAAACCTCCCGAACGAAAGGTCTCGCCCTCTGACTATAGAATTGAATCTCAGTTGACTGCAGACCAACAGGATGCCAAATTTTCATTACGGTACCACACACATGGTCCACCTAGATCCATATCTTCCCCGAAATTAATCGATTCTTTATCTGACTCACAATCAAGCAAATGCGATTCCTCTGCAGTCCAGGCACAGAACGTAATTTCTCCAAAGACACCATTTGACCCCACAGATAATAATAGAATGAATTCTAAATTAGAAGATCCGACAAAAATACAGGAACGGCAAAACCTTAAACATTCTGATGTGCAAACCCAAAAACACCAGCAAGAGAATAAAGGTCATGCTGGGAAAACTCAAGAAAACAGTACGCCTACTCCAATGGTCGAACTGAGAAACTTACGTCCAACATCATTCCAAAGTCCATTGCCACTACCTCGGGTAAAGTCACTAACTTCAACAGAAGAATTGCCTCCGCAAGACAGTCCATCAACAAGCATTCAGATGGATAGAGCTCCATCAGAGAGATCGAAAGCATTTACCTTTGGAAGGGCTAAATCGCTCGACAGAGCCACAATTCGACAGAGGACAGCGGGACGATCAGTTAACAGCAGTCCTTACTTGAAGAGCCCTGGTTTGATTCTTAGTCATATGAGAAGTCCCGTAACTACTATTCCAACCCACAATCAATTAATAGAAAATCCTATGGATGGCAACAACACTCATTCCTTTTCACCTTATAGGCCAATCAGCACTTTGGTTCAAAATAATCAAGCTGATGCTTCAGGTATAGAGCGATCTCAGTTTACCTCGGATTTGACCCCAAAAATTAGTAAAAGTGACCAGCCAAATTCAGTGGATATTATAAAAAGCTATACGTACCCCAAACGCAGTTCAGTTACAGTGCTACAGAAAGACCATCATACAGATATTGGTGCCACTGCTAAGTCTACAGTTAATAATTCTGGTCAAACTGATTATCATAAACATACTAATCAGCATTTTAAGCCGTTGGCCAACAACAGTGATATTCGCAACAACTTAGGTATTAATGGATCTCATTTTAACCAAAGTTCGAAACCATCATTCCAAGCAGCTCCATCTATTGCGAATGGTAAAGCTACCCATAAAAACGACAACAAAGAAAACGAAGAAAATTCGAATTCACAGAAAACGTTACCAAACCGTAAGGGTAACTCTGTTAATATTTTGATGACTCAAGGTGAAAGTTATTCCAAACACCGAATCCTCCTCAACACTCACACGAAATCTATGTCACCTAGGATGACAGTTAAGAAGATCATTGTCCCGGCATCCTCGGTGTCAGGATACGCAAGACCAGGACCCTCAGCAACCACTAGATCACCACCATCACCAACACCCTCTTGTGCATCGTCCAGTTGCTCCTTTGGATCATCAGGCAGCTCTTCGGGTTGTTTTTCTGGATCTCCCTCACCAACCCCAACTCCGTCTCCGATTCGGACCAGGGCGTCCAGAGTGCCAACAGATCTTTAAAGGTAAGAAAGAACTTAACCTCATTATCGATTCATTAGCAAGTTTAAAACAACCTTCTGGTTGGGGATTTTCACATTGTTGCTCATATGGGATATAGAAACAGTGGTTCTAATATCTTTCGAATAGAAAGAAACTTCTCTTTAATAATAATTTATATTACTCATTTATGTATTTTACTATTGGTCTCATGGAAAATTGTTTAATCTTCATATATCTTGCTATAATTTATTTGTGTAGTATACTCGCGTATTAAATGATGAGTGTTCATGATAAAGAAAATTCATATTGAAACTATGCATCTTGATTTTCTTTTGTCAAATACGTATTAGTTTATATTAACTGAATATCTAATCATTAACCAAGGTTAATTGGCTATAAAAGTGAAGGGCATTTTTAGATTTTACTCTACTTCACATAGTTTGTGTACAATGAATACATGTATCCTTTAAATTGTATGTACTGCATATGCATGTATAACCCTGAATAGATTAAATAATGATAATCTATGTACTGCCTGTAGAGGCAGTAAATGAACGACCGAGTTAGAGTTCACAAAAAAAAAAAAAAAAAAAAGCAACATTAAGTTTGGTTTGAAAATACTTGAGAAAATAAAGATAATATCTCAGAAATTACAATAAAAGACATTACTGCCAAATTTTCTAAACTATTTTGTTATTCGTATTTTTTGTATTTTTTCAGTTCTTAATCAAATATGATCCTGCTAATTTGAAGTGTAAGTGAAAAACATATGCAACAAAGTTATTGTTTCACGAATTTTAAGCGCCACACTTGCATACTGTACATACACACAAGCGCATACACACACATACGCACGCGCGATTCTATTATCGACTAGCACTTATAGCTTAGCCTATTAGATAATCTATAGATTTCCCTTGATAGTATATATTTCTTTTTATTTGATTAAAATTTCATTTTTCAAATGCACTTTTTTTCAGTCTATTTTTGAGTCAGAATAATCTTACGCGATTTTCTTCCGATATTTTTGTTATATTTAATTTTGATAAAACATTCATATATATAATAAGTAGTATATTTTATTAGTCCTCAAAAATTTGCACTGCTACGGCCTACCTCGTCTTTGATATTTAACTCTCTCTCTCTCTCTCTCTCTCTCTCTCTCTCTCTCTCTCTCTCTCTCTCTCTCTCTCTCTCTCGATAGACTCGTCTTTGATATTTAACTCCTCTCTCTCTCTCTCTCTCTCTCTCTCTCTCTCTCTCTCTCTCTCTCTCTCTCTCTCTCTCTCTCTCTGATAGATTTTCTACCTGATTGTAATAACTGCAAACATTTTATTTCAATGTGGCCATGTAAAAATCACATTTATATGGCTAAGAATGCCTTGCTATTTTGTTCTATCTATCAGATTTACCATAGTTTATCATAATTTTCATATTAGTACTCACACTTGCATGAAATGGTTACACGAATCTTAGGTTTACATTTAATTTTGAAGCAAACTTCTTAATATTGGAGTAATGGTATTATCACTTATCAAGAAAGTAGCGTAAAGATCAGGTTCTATATTCCCTTTCTTTTTTATGAAGGAAGAGAGGACGATGTATTGACGAACTAAATATTTCCGGGTACAGACTGACATAGAAAGACCATAAATAGACGTGAATGGAGGGACATGTCTGAGGCATTTGGTCTGCAGTGAGCTATCAACGGCTTACATATATATGTATATACAGTATATATATATATATATATATATATATATATATAAATATAAATATATATATATATATATATATATATATATACAGTATATATATATATATATATATATATATATATATATATATATATATATATATATATACAGTATATATATATGTATATATATATATAATATATATATATACATACAGTATATATATATGTATATATATATATATATATATATACATACAGTATATATATATATATATATATATATATACATACAGTATATATATATATATATATATATATATATATATGTGTATATATACAGTATATATATATATATATATATATATATATATATATATATATATATATATATCTATATATACATATATATATACTGTATATATATATATATATATATATATATATATATATATATATATATACTGTATATATAAATATATATATATATATATATATATATATATATATATACTGTATATATATATATATATATATATATATATATATATATACATGTGCATATGTTTATAATCTTAAAATGGACTACGAGTTAACCATAACTTATGCTTTATTTTTTTTTTTGCTTAAAAACGTGGCGCTGTTTGTCAACAACCCGTCCAGTGTAATGTGTTTACTTAAATCTCCCCAAAGAAAGTTTTCGTGTAGCTTTTTTGCACAACGCAAACGTGTTATGTTCTTTTGATGTTTTTTTCTGCGTGACGTTAGTGGGATTTTGAATTTAGTATTTCCGGGGGGTTTTTTTGTTTCTTATTTATTTTTGTTGTCGTTCAAGAGCCAGGTAGTAAATAGTGGGATCAGGGTACGCTTTAAGACTAAAATGATGTTATAAAACTTAAGTTGATATTATTTTTTCCTCTGATGATTGAAATATGTAAATACACAAGCAGGATATTTGGTTTATATGGAATTTTCATTCAGTATTTCTGCACGGACGATATTATCTGTATACCCATTCACATTTAAGCTCGCTTGATGGACCTTGATGCTTATGGAGGTGTAGACCAAAATGGTATTTTTCCTTTGTTTTTATAAAGACTGCAGATTTCTTATCTCCAAAGTTATCAGTTATTTTGCGCAAGTTAGCAAGAAGATGAGCTTTTAACACTTGTTGGAGAATTATTAATGTTACTCCACTATGTAAATGTGTTTGTGGTAGCTCAAGTCCAACTTATTACCGCCCAGTTTCCATAACTTCCATATTTTCTTAAGGTTTTGAACGGCTTTTGGCAAAACGTCTTTCTAGGTTTGGTAAAGGTAATCATCTGTTCCCTAATTTGCAATTTGCTTTTCGTAAAGGCCTGGGAGCATGTGGTGCCCTTCTTACAATCTCCAATGCTGTATTATTATTATTATTATTATTATTATTATTATTATTATTATTATTACTATCCAAGCTACAGAGATCCTTTGATTGTGGTTAGGAAATTCGTATGATTGGCCTTGATTTTAGTGCTGCCTTTGACCGTGTTAATCATGAGGCCTTTGCTTACAAACTCAAACATTTGGGAGTGGGTGGGTCGTTTCTTAGCATTATTATTAAATTTTTAAGTAATAGATCGCAAAGCGTTGTTGTTGTTAGGTATTTGGTTTGGCCTAGAAAACAAGCTTGTTGCATATGCAGATGATGCTACACTCTTTGCATCAATTCCATCTCCTGAATGTAGATCTTGGGTTGATGAATCCCTTAATAGAGATCTAGGTAAAATCAGTGTATGGGGCATGAAGTTGAATCTTAATAAAACTCAAAGTATGATTGTAAGTAGGTCAAGGACAGTGACTCCTCTACATCTGCATCTCAGCATTGATAATGTTTTTTATAACTTTATGACCCTTAAAATTTTAAATGTGATTCTGGACAGCAAATTTACTTTTGAAAAACACATTAGATCTGTGTCTTCTTCAATTGCACAAAAATTGGCTTATTGAGAAAGTCTCAAATTTTCGGCGATCAATCTATTCTGAAGAGGTGTTTTAATTCTTTCATTCTACCTTGTTTTGAGTATTGTTCTCCTGTCTGGTCTTCAGCTGCTGATTCTCATCTTAATTTGTTGGACAGGAACTTACGGTCTATTAGATTTCTTATCTGATCTTTTATGATCTAGATTTTAATCTCTGGCACCGTCGTTCAATTAATTCGTTATGCATGTTGTCTAAGATTTTCATAATTCTGATCATCCTTTACATTCAGATCTCCCTGGACAATTCTATCCTGTTCGTAATACTAGCCATGCAGTTAATTCTAATAGTCAGGCCTTCTCCATCATGAGGCTCAATACTACACAGTATTCTAGAAGTTTTATTCCAGCTGTGACCAAGTTGTGGACTGATCTTCCCAATCGGGTAGGCCTAGTTGAATCGGTAGAACTTCAAAAGTTCAAACTTGCAGCAAATGTTTTCATGTTGAACAGGCTGACATGAGTCTTTTTATAATTTAGATATGAAATATGTTTTGATGTTGTTACTGTTTTTAAAATATTTTATTTTAATTGTTCATTATTTCTCATATCGTTTATTTATTTCTTTATTTCATTTCCTCACTGGGCTATTTTCCCTGTAGGAGCCCTCGGGCTTATAGCATCCTGTTTTTCCGACTAGGTTTGTAACTTAGTTAGTAATATGTATATATATATATATATATATATATATATATATATATATATATATATATATATATATATATATATATATATATTTAGATATATATATATATATATATATATATATATATATACATGTGTGTGTGTGTGTTTATATATATATATATATATATATATATATATATATATATACGTATATATATATATATATATATATATATATATATATATATATATATATATATATATTTATATATATATACGTATATATATATATATATATATATATATAAATTATATATATGTATATATATACACACACGTGTGTGTGTGTGTGTAACCATCAAATAATTTTCACTAACTAGGGGTAACCCCCGGAGAAAAAAACAAGTAACTCCCTCTCGTTAATATCGGATTAACATATGAGGCATCTTCCATATTACAAGTATTTTCGTTTCGTAGGAAAAGATCTTGGAAATTAAAAAGAAAAAAAAATGGTCATGACTTTACTGTAATGCTGAGTTCTACGACATACCTGTGCATACCTTCACAGACATATGCGTCACGTATGGTATGCCGGCATGACTTCGATGTCTAATTACCTATGGCCCGTAGCTAATCCCATAGGTGTACCACTACTATGAAGTGTCAGTTATCGTGGGTTATTTTATATCCATCAAAATTAACCGTTATTCTCTGTTGTGTGGTTTTGTTTTGATACCGTAATGTGCTATAAAATTTCGAAAGATTTCTAACTACTTCGATGTTAAGAATTGTTCATTTAATAGCTCATAAACGACTTGAACATGAACGGTAATTAACAGTTGGCAACCCCCACACCGGCATGTGTACCACAACACGACTGAGTTGCGGAACTTCAGTTGGTGGCGGGACGCGATCTTGGTGTCGTCTGCTCGCTTTTGAAATCGCTACCTGGCCTTTTGTGACAGAAAGGCTCGTTTGGATATCATTTTATTAAATTAATGTGCTTGCGGAAATGAACTTGTTGATGTAGAACAGGTTAATGAAAATCTAATGTAGATATGAAGACAACTTGCCCTTGAAAGCGACCCCAGTGCTTGAGGCATAGGCCTATTGACATGTTTTGCTGGAAAAGTTTTGCTTTCCGTGAGTATCAGCCTCCTTTCTTTTGTGAATGATTTTATAACCACACTTTTTGAGCTTTGTAACTAATCAATTATTGACATTAGCTTATTTATGTTGATATCAAATGAGTAAGAATTGGTGGTAGGCTACCTCTGCATTTTGTGTAGGCCTATGTATTAGTAGGAATTTGTAATTTTCCTGCTCCTTGTAAGTGAATGGTCCTCTGCATGGCATAGACGAGAGGATACGTTATTTTATGCTATACAATTTGATATCGTGTAATGGGGAGTCTTAGATTAGAATTTAATGTTAGAAATGTGTAGGAAATGATTTAGAGTAACTAAACTACAAATAAGACGGAAACATTGAAATGAAATGCTAGTTTTAATAATTCAGTCGTATTGGTTTTGTACTCGATATTAATATAATTATATATTTCTTTATAGTTAAATAATTTATATTTAAATGTAGAACGTAAAAAGATGTGCGTTACTATTGTTCTTCTTAGGCTTGATATTATGACATTGTTAAGACATTGATAGAAATTCACTAAAGTAAATTATTAAAGTGTGTAAGGGAGATTGTTTAGGTAATTTTAAAGATGTGGAAGTGGATGGTGTTATGATGCATTCTAGGTAAGGTTAGATATATTCATTACTGAGGTCGATCGGTAGTTGGTTTATGTCAAAGTTGGTCTTATGGCAGCATGGGTATTTTGTGGTATACAGGGTTGGTGTGGACCCTTAGCTTCAACCTACCAACCAAGATAGTTTTGGCCACTCTTGGCAAATGCAGAACGGGAATCATTAATATTTTTTTACGATACCAGAAGTGAACTTCACAACATGAAGAAGAGGAGTTTGTTCTTTATTAAGTTGAGTTTTTAAATAAAATGGTTTGACACGATGTAATATTCCGTCGATTAGAAAAATCGAAATTATTAAACATCTGTTGGAAACGTTACTGCTTGGTGATCTTCGGACCGGGGTTCGATGCCTGTTCAGCTTCTAATGTTTCTTGTAGTGTCTACAACCTCACCATCCTTGTGAGCTAAGGGTGGGGTTGTGTGTTTGGGGGAGTCAATAGGTCTTTCTGTTGAGTCATCAGTAGCCATTGCCTTGCCATCCCTGGTTTTAGCTTGTGTGGACAGGGGGCTTGTGTGCTTATGTGTAAATTATGGTCAATCTCTAGGGCATTGTCCTGTTGCCTAGGGCAATATCACTGTCCCTTGCGTTTGCCGTTCATGAACTGCCTTTAAACATTTTTAGGACTAGACCATTATGGAAACGTGACCAAAAATATGGGAAACACATTTTTAACGATTGCATTTCGATGCGCATCAAAAGATGTACATGTAGAGAGTTATGGGGTACTTTGACTGGCCAGACAGTACTACATTGGATCTTTCTCTCTGGATACGGTTCACTTTACCTTTACCTACACATATATCGAATAGTCTGGCATCTTCTTTACAGATTCTCCTCTGTCCCCATACACCTGGCAACACCGATATTACCAAACAATTCTTCTTTTCTCAAGGGGTTAACTACTGCACTGTAATTGTTCAGTGGCTACTTTCCTCTAGATAAGGTTTGAAGAGATTCTTTAGCTATGGTAAGCAGCTCTTCTAGGAGGACACTCCAAAATCAAACCATCTTTCTCTAGTGTTGGGTAGTGCCATAGCCTCTGTACCATGGTCTTCCACTGGCTTGAGTTAGAGTTCTCTTGTTTGAGGGTACACTCGGGCACACTATTATTTCTAATTTCTCTTCTTGTTTTTTTTTATTTTTATAGTTTATAAATTAAATATTTATTTTAATATTGTTACCGTTTTTAAGATATTTTATTTTTCCATGTTTCCTTTCCTCACCGGGTTATTTTCCCTGTTGGGGTTCCTGGGCTTATAGCATGCTGCTTTTCCAACTAGGGTTGTAGCTTAGCAAATAATAATAATAATAATAATAATAATAATAATAATAATAATGAAGATGGAATGAATTATGTAGTTATTAAAATTGTTAAAATTATTAATATTATTGAATTTATTAAGATCATTATTATTATTGAAATTACTACGTGTCTCACAGTATGTTGATGTTTTAATGGAAGTCTTTCATTGAAATGATTTCTTTGTAGAATTCTGTATCATGAGCGCAGGTGACCTACATGCTTTCAGAGGGAAAACTCGAGTCCGCGTAGTTGTGGAGAGCCGGATGCAATTTGCATGAAAAAATTGCCACCCAGTTCAGTATTGTGTCCCCTTAATTTGCTACTGATGGGCGGCTCAACCCATCTAGTTTACTAGACCATAGGTTTGCCAGTTCCTGTCTGCCCTTTGTCAGCACTCCACCCACTATCTCTGGTAGCCACCGCCTACGCTTAGGTAACCCCCAACTCGCACACACCCACACGCCTACCAAATCGGTTGCTACTTCCTGTCCGCCTGTGATATGTACCCAATTAGTTTCGGAGTCTGTCAGCTTGCGCATAACTTTGGATGAAGTCTGGTTTTCTCAATCCGTTTGAGGGTTTGGTCTTGATTGATATGCGCTAATAGTAATACGCATAACGGTGGTCTAGTTCAAATGCCATTAGCCGCTTTTCTTTTTTATTGACTGATTATTAATTCGTGTATCATCATAGGTCTGTTAGCTATTATTATTATGCACATCTCTGTAATGTATCGTTATGAAATAGAGGTCTACTGTAAAGAGAACTGTACCTCAGTTGTTTTATATTTACTCAGAATTTCAACATTTCGGTTTTCACACTAGAACATTAGAACATGAGAACATATTTATTAGAGAGAGAGAGAGAGAGAGAGAGAGAGAGAGAGAGAGAGAGAGAGAGAGAGAGAGAGAGAGAGAGAGAGAGAGTTAACAATGGGAAATAACGTATCGTATCATTCGTATATGCAAACATATGTTTGGTTCTGTCGAAAATGTAGCATGATTAGCCATCTCTCACTCTCTCTCTCTCTCTCTCTCTCTCTCTCCTCTCTCTCTCTCTCTCTCTCTCTCTCTCTCTATATATATATATATATATATATATATATATATATATATATATACATACTGTATATATAAGCACCAGAATCCCGTTTGTTCAGGAACAATCCATCATGACCGCATGTTCAGAATTTCTCACGGTATGCCCACTAAAGTAATAATCATTGCGGAGTGGAAGTGTAGATGAAATTGTCGGTTATTGAACCTCAGATTCTTACGAGGGAAATCAAGTATCTAACTGCATTTTAAGGCGGAAGTAATTAGAACATCTCTCTCTCTCTCTCTCTCTCTCTCTCTCTCTCTCTCTCTCTCTCTCTCAGAGAGATTAGTTCACCAAACGTTCAGCTTGGCTCCACTAGGCACTAGAAGTGTTGGGAGACCCAGGCTTACATGATAGAGACGACTGGTGAAATCTAACCGAGGCCTTTTGCGTTAATAGGTGTAAGAGATGATATATATATATATATATATATATATATATATTATATATATATATATATATATATATATATATATATATATTGTGTGTTTGTGTTTATAATAGATATATTCATATTTGGGCAGGAGCGTGTTTACGTGTACTTAAATCTAATTGCATGTCTATTTATATACATATAAGGTAGACACTTAATAACAAAAATATGTTAAGCTACCAATACCTTCATTTGCATGAGTGAACTGTACATTATTAGCCTTCGTCGTCCTTTATGTGTTAGAGGATTAGCCTGGAAATCTATCCTTGTGCCAAGTCAAGTGATCGCCCACAAGCACACGAGGAAGCGAGTGGCGCTTGTAATGTTATCCTGCTCTTATACCTTATACAGCAGTTGGCATTTATTTATGATTTGATAATAATCTCTTTTGGTGGATTGTGTGGTAATTCGATTAGGGATTATTGGGATTATTTTCTATAACGGTATTAAGGTTAGTTATTCTTTGTAAAGTTTTAATTTTTTTATTTCAAAGGATTTTATGGTTTTAGATATTAAAGAATAGGCCTATTGCAGTAAAACTACTGTGTAATTAGATAGGGGCTTTGAATCTCAACACTACTGTATGTGTGCACGATTAGTAATGAATTTTAGTAATTTTGAAGTACTGTATGCACACGAGAGAGAGAGAGAGAGAGAGAGAGAGAGAGAGAGAGAGAGAGAGAGAGAGAGAGAGAGAGAGAGAGATCCTTCGTGAGGTGGGTGAAGGGAGTGAGAATGAATAAAAAGAAAAGGTTCCTTTTGCGAGTTGTAAACAAACGGACCCTTGCAAACAAATTAGAAGTTGCAAACCTCGTTTGATGTTTGCAAGAGTACAAAGATGAAGCCTGGGGGTGGGTGGGGGGGAGGGTGAGATATGTAGGGGAGGAGGAGTGGGTAGAAGGGACAGTCGTTTCTGTCGGTCGGTACTTCATGTGTGTGGGACTGAGGAACCCCACAATTTTAAAAGTGCGCTGACCCTCCTCTTTAGGATTAACCAAAACCTCCTCCTTGTACGCCACTCGGAACCTTTCCTCCAACACCATGAGTACCTACGTTATCTTCAGCTTTATCTTGGTTATTTTCAGACGTTGTTTATATTTAGCTGAGATTTCCTCTAGCGATGAGATTATCATCTTCTTCTTTATCTTAGTGTTGCTTTTTTTTTTGTGTGATCGGTTTTTATTTTATTTTTCCTTTTGCGCCAAAGTTAATATTTTCTTCACCATCATTGATTTGAGCTAAATCTTCATCTAGTGCCAAAATTACAGACGTCATCATCATCATCTTCATCATTATCTGCCTGGTGTTTTTTTAGATAGTTTCTGTCTAGTTATAATATCCTCCGACGCTAATTTGACTGACTTCACTACGAACATCTGTGTGTACTTTTCATAGAGTTTTCATTCGTATCATTTTGACAAGGAAAAATAGTTTATTTTTCTTCAGACTGATAAATGGATATTATGGAACTTCGATACACACAGTTGGGTAAGATTAAATGTCATATGTTGTCAACAATAAGGAATCTCCCCAAAATAATAATGAGCAAGAGTCTCTCTCTCTCTCTCTCTCTCTCTCTCTCTCTCTCTCTCTCTCTCTCTCTCTCTCTCTCTCTCTCTCTATATATATATATATATATATATATATATATATATACACACATACACACTCGAGTACCCCGAGAGTTACACTCGGGAACCACAATCTCCCACAAATTCCCGAACCAACGGGTTGTAGTTAAAAAAAAAAAAAAAAAAAAGAGGTGGTAAGAAGGATTGAATTTGTGTTTTTGTGTGCGTGCATATATATCTAAATATTTAGCCGTCATTTTTGATGGGTCGCGTACACTAGTGAATAATGAGCGATGAAGTTACTGAGGGGTCACTTCCTTGTTTATTCTATATACCTTGCTTGTAGCAAGGATTCGTCACTGGAACGGGTCTTCTCCTGTACTTAACTTTGATTTGAAGAGTTCTATCCCGGTCTCGCCCTCCCATTTTAGGGTTGGGGCCTATGTGGTAACGTCCCTGACTGGTGATCGCCTGACTGGGGTTCGAGTCCTGCTCAAACTCGTTAGTTCCTTTGGTTGTTGCAACCTCACCATCCTTGTGAGCTAAGGATGGGGGGTTTGGGGAGCCTAATCTGCTGAGTCATCAGCAGCCATTGCCTGTCTCTCCTTGGTCCTAGCTTGATTAGGGTTGGGGCTTTGGCGCTGATATGTATATATGGTCAGTCTCTAGGGCATTGTCCTACTTGATAGGGCAATGTCACTGTCCCTTGCCTCTGCCATTCATGAGTGGCCTTCAAACCTTTAAACATCCCTAGTGACGTAATGTGGTCTTCGTATATTGGTAGAAGTCGTTAAACGATTTTAAACCAGTTTAGCTCTATTGATTCATGACCGTAGTTATCATCCTGTAGAAAAAATGGGACTTGTAGCATTCCACGCGTCCAATTTGCCTCTTTATAGAGAGAGTGTTCACGTTAGCTACCCAATACACTCTCTTGTGTTCTGTATCGTCTTATAAGATCTTTGTAGGTTATTGCCAATTTTTTTTATGATGATTACTTTCATATATATGACTTACGTTCATTTTCAAATCAAATCAAATCAAATCCATCATGCCCATGATGATAGAAGAAGTGAATTATGTACCTGGTGGTTAGTTGGCCAGATTGGGTTTCTCTCAATTTGGAGGTGGGTTCTTACAATGATTCACTAATATATATATATATATATATATATATATATATATATATATATATATATACATACATACATACATATATACATATATATATCTATATCAATATATATATATCTATCTATCTATCTATCAATCTATCTATCTATCTATCTATCTATCTATATATATATATATATATATATATATATATATATATATATATATATATATATATATATGTTACGGCATGTGTGTCTCAACTTTAATCAGTTTACTTTAACAAACGCTAGCTGTCTTGCAAGAAATATAGACTAATTTAAATGCTGCATATTCATATGTGTAGGTTTGCATATCTAATTGAGGATATCTATACAAAATAAGATACAGAAACTTTCATGCACGATTTTGTGCAGTGTGTGACTGAAATTTTGTATGATGACGGATTTCTCTTGATATGAGTAGAAAAGAAAGCTGAGAACAGGTTTCAAGAGCGCAGTTCGACAGACAAGTGTTTAACATGATGTTCGAACGTAGTGAACCGGGTATTTTGGTTGTTGTCGAACGGTTCGAAGAAAGTCTGTTCTCGCCTGATTTTTGTGGGCGGAGATTCATGGCCCACAAATCTTATGTATTTGTGACTGACTCCACTTCTTTCGAAACCGTTTAGCAAGCAGGTTCGACAACTGGGTTCGACGAACTGTTCGGCCATATAAGCCCCGATTTAGTCTAGCCAGGATGTGTTTGATTCTCTCTCTCTCTCTCTCTTCTCTCTCTCTCTCTCTCTCTCTCTTCTCTCTCTCTCTCTCTCTCTCTCTCTCTCTCTCTTGTGCTATACTTACCACCAGAGTTGAGATAGCAACGCAAAATTCAATTGTAAGTTTTATCCCCATTTCTACCAGTGGATTATGATTTACGCTTTGGTACCCTTTTATTTCCATGGTTAGAATCTCTCTCTCTCTCTCTCTCTCTCTCTCTCTCTCTCTCTCTCTCTCATAATGCATTCCTAAGGCTTTCCATCACCTCCATTTTAGGAAGAGCTGTTATTTCATGCCCTCGCGATGTTCCACCGGTCAGATCAGAGTCAATACAGATATGACTCTGGGTCAGATATTTACCGTTCTTGTTCTATCGGGGCGATAGGTTTTGTCCATGCTGGTGGGCCATCTCGGCTGCTTGGAAACATACCTGGTCGGGTAGAAACCCGTACTGTAGCAGTATGTCTTGTCTGTAGCCCCGAGCAATACACGCGAGAACCATTGGGTAATACCTTGGTAAGGGTAATGCCTTCCGCATACAGTAGATATGCATTGTTCCTCGATTTTCCCATTAAAGTTTTTATAGTTTATATAGGAGGTATTTTAATGTTGTTACTGTTTTTGAAATGTTTTATTTTTCCTTGTTTCCTTTCCTCACTGGGCTATTTTCCCTGTTGGAGGCCCTGGGCTAATAGCATCCTGCTTTTCCAACTAGGGTTGAAGCTTAGCAATTGATAATAATAATAATAATAATAATAGTAATAATAATAATAATTACTTACTTACTTTTACGGATCTCAATATTATATCAACTTGGGTTTTAAAAATCATAATTTTATCCGCCACGAGATTTCTCTTTTTTATGTAACTTATTTTGTTGATGACATATACAACAAATTCACAAAACAAAGATAACAAAAGCACGAGTTTGAACCCTGGAAAACCATACAGAATCACCTTTGACCTCTTGAGTTCTGTGACCCGAATAACTCGCGAGTATGAGATTTGAGAACCGGTAAAAAAGTTGAGTTATACGACTTGGTGGTTGATTGTCCGACTTCCGACGAACGGTAAAGGAAAAGGACTCGAAAACTTGCTTAAAATATTAAAGGAAATCTGATTCACTTGTTTAGGTAATGATTCGTTTGTTTATGCAATGATTCACTTGTTTATGCAATAATAATAACAACAACAACAATAATAATAATAATAATAATAATAATAATAATAATAATAATAATCTCTTGTCTCTGTTGTATAGAATATTTCTTCCATGTGTTCGTAAAAGTGATGTTTATAAATTTCTCGAGTGTGTAAAACAGCTTCGTAGTGAGTATGCACTATATGTGTACAGTAATGCACATGCACACTTTTACACACACAACATATCTATCTATCTATCTATCTATATATATATATATGTATACATATAAATATATACAATATATATGTATATACAGTATATATACAGTATATATAAGTATATATAGTATACAGTATATATATATATATATATATATATATATATATATATATATATAATATATATAGTATACAGTATATATATATATATATATATATATATATATATATATATATATATACAGTATATGTAAGTATATTTATAGTATATATATATGTATATATATATATATATATATATATGTAAGGGTGTGTGTCTGTGTGTATGTATGTATGTACGTATGTATGTGTGTGCAGTTGTGTGTACGCGCGCTCTCACTAATCCGGGGAAAGTGTGGTTGGATTACAGCAAAAAAAAAATTTTTATGTGCTGAGGCATACTTCACCTTCACACATTACAGAAGAGTCCTGACCTCTCTGTGCCACACGGGTTAGATGGTGCCTCATTTTCCAGGTTGATTATTTACTGTTCTCTCTTCCCCACACAAAAAAATGTTGCAGTGTATCATTATGTGGATATGGTACAGAATCTTTATGGCAGATATAAGAGAATATTGAAATACTTAGGTGACCTGATTGTTATTATTATTTTTTTCAAACACACCTAGATACACACGCAGACGCACAAAATCACAGACGCATACGCATATATATATATATATATATATATATATATAGTATATATATATATATATATATATATATAATATATATATATATATATATATATATATATATATATATATATATATATATATATATATATATATATATATATATACACACATACACATATTTTTAAGTATGTGCTTGTATTCTTTGGATACTTGTCTCTTGTAAGAGATTTTAGGCTCGAATCTAGGCCAAGGACAGAATGATATACTGTTGGCTCTTTCCATCGAAGATGGAGAAGGCTAGCGTTAAGTGCTTTTGCTTCCAGGTTGAAAAGCGTGGTATATAGGAAGACCCTTTAATAATAATTATCAAAAGTTTTTCAATATGATTAAGATAACCTCCTGCCAAACGGTTATTTAACTCTGCGTTAGGGGCAACTAGACAGAACATTATATAAAGGCCGAGGATGTTGGAGTCTAGTCATAGTTTTCCCTATTTAGGACCAGAACAAAATATTTCACAAATTAACATTTGTAATAACAGAACCCATGTTGGTCATATTAAAATAATCGTAAGATTTCAGTATACATACATTCAAAACAGTATATTAATGCAGGTGACGTAAGTAAAATAAAAACTATTCTAGTAGTGAATGATATATCCGGTAGTATAAAGTATATAGTTGAGTGCGTACGAGCTGGTTAAGACCTAGAAATGCTGTACATTTATGGAAGAAGAAGTAACAGTTGATAATCCTATAGAAATACTCTAGCATATATATGATCCAGGAGTATGACGTAGGTTATGTCTAAATTTAGTATCGGTGTCGTCATTGAGAGAGAGAGAGAGAGAGAGAGAGAGAGAGAGAGAGAGAGAGAGAGAGATCCTGGAAAGCTATGAGATTTGTAATCGTGACATTAAGCTCCAGAGTTTTGTCTTTTTGCAGCAAAATGATAGACGAGTGGTTGTTAGGAATTAACTATCGTGGCTACAATAGTAGAAATTTTGAAGCACATTAAAAAAAGTGAAAGCAAATTGAACTCCCTATATTTTTTACGTCTGTTAATTATGCAAACAATACGTCGATAGCCATTATATATGACTACATGTAGCCCTAAAAGGAACATGACTTTTCAGTGTAGATTCATTAACTATAAAAACAATCTAACAAAAATGAACTATTTAAGAATATCACTAATGTCATCACAGCCGAGCTAAGAGAGTGACTAACGAGGCTGCGTGTCTCAACACATACCTGTATTGAAATGTGCTGACGGTGACAGTTATACCTTTGCAGTGGTAACAGATAGCAGCGGCAACGCCCCCTCTCGCTTGTTAGGGGACGGAGTCTGGTTACAAACTCGTGGTGCTGATACTTCAACACTGGTGCAAGATTTCAGGTGTGCTAATTTAGTCACTCTAGTCATGTATTTACCTTCAATTTTTTATTTGATTTAGAATGATAAACGGCGCGTATCAAATTTGTTATTGATTTATATGGGATTAGGGTTAGATTTTTCATGAAAAAATATGATAATGATTTTATTTTGATATCTAATTGTTTATCAGGATAATGAAAGTTGATAAGGAGTAAAACATATGTATCTTTTTTAAATGTAAAGTTGCATTATGTCCTGCATTTAGATATCTCAAGTTATTTTAAAAAATGATTTCCAATAATTTGACAATAATTTTTCTTGAGAGCATAAAATTGTTTATCAGAATAATGCAAATTAACATGCAGTAAAACATATTTATCTTTATTAAATGTAAAGTTGCCTTATGTCCTGCATATAAATATCTCCTAAGTTATTTTAAGAAATGATTTCCACTTCTGAAACTTCTGAACATGTTTGCCTTGGATAATCTCTGCGCTAAGGTATTTCTGAGCTCATGCATTTATGTTTGTTTACGTAGACCAAAAGTGTAGCTCTCGGCCGCTTTCATCAGGTGCTGTTGTGTTCTGTACATGAGCGCGCCAGTGTTTGTGCGTATGTGTGTATATGTGTGTGCCCCCGTGCGTACGCCAGATATAACTTTGCTTTAGTTCTTACTGGTTACGATTGTCTCGTCAGCTTGAACTGTACTTATTATTTGTATGTAAAATTTGATTCCTACTTTGTCTTCGAAGTTTTTTTTTTTTTGGATGTTACTGTATTTGGATTAAGAAAATGGAATTTCTTGCTTTAGTATCTGGTTTAATAAAATAATTGATTGAATCGACATTATTATTCTA
>NC_090730.1:17233149-17245649 GCF_036898095.1 Palaemon carinicauda
ACGTGTGTATGTATATTGTATGTTTTGTCCCTACATAAAAATTTCTCAGATTTTTGGACAATATCTTGGCTAATGTATTTTGACACACACACACACACACACACACATATATATATATATATATATATATATATAGAGAGAGAGAGAGAGAGAGAGAGAGAGAGAGAGAGAGAGAGAGAGAGAGAGAGAGAGAGAGAGAGAGTGTAGTATTAGCATTAGTAGTAGCCGTAGTTCTTGTAGTTCTAATTTATAAGATTTTAGGATGGAAATGAGTTTTGAAGGCCTTACTTAAGAGCAGTTTTTCTTCATTTGAGCAAGTTCGGCGGCATGATTATAAGTAGACCGGAATATGCATGCTTCGCTCTGACCCTCTCTCTCCGGATAAGGCGGTGGGCATCTCATCTTTTATTCAAAAGCGGTGAAAATAGTCTGCTGAGTGCTGGGGTGATTCCTCCGTCTAGGCAAGAGATAAAAGAACGGCCGAGAGAGAGAGAGAGAGAGAGAGAGAGAGAGAGAGAGAGAGAGAGAGAGAGAGAGAGAGAGAGAGAGTTACAATTATGTGGTTTTCATGAGTTTGATACTGTTGAGTCCATAAGGTGTTAATTTGGATACGAATTTTACAATAATCTATTATCTGAGTGGCATTATTGTATGCAAGCTCCTTTTTTTCTTTACCCAAGGGGTTACTGCACTGTAATTGTTCAGTGGCCACTTTCCTCTTGGTAAGGGTAGAAGGGACTCTTTAGCTATTGTAAGCAGCTCTTATTATTATTATTATTATTATTATTATCCAAGCTACAACCCTAGTTGGAAAAGCAAAATGCTATAAGCCCAGGGGCTCCAATGGGGAAAAATAACCCAGTGAGGAAAGGAAAGAAGGATATAAATAAATGAAGAGAACAAATTAACAATAAATCATTTAAAAAAAAAGTAACAACGTCAAAACAGATATGTCATATATAAACTATTAACAACGTCAAAAACAAATATGTCATATATAAACTATAAAAAGACTCCTGTCCGCCTGTTCAACAAAAAAGCATTTGCTCCAACTTTGAACTTTTGAAGTTCTACTGATTCAACTACCCGATTAGGAAGATCAAACCATAGTCCTCTAGTCTTGGGTATAGTAGTACCATAGCCTCTGTGCCATGGTCTTCCACTGCCTTGGGTTAGAGTTCTCTTGTTTGAGGGTACACTCGGGCACGCTATTCTATCTAATTTCTCTTCCTCGTGTTATGTTGAAGTTTTAGTCGTTTATATAGGAAATGTTTATTTTAATGTTACGGTTCTTTGAATAATTAATTTTTCCTTTTTACTTTCCTCACTGGGCTATTTTCCCTGTTGGAGCCCCCGGGGCTTATAGCATTCTGCTTTACCAACTAGTGTTGCAGCTTAGCAATTAATAATAATAATAATAATAATAATAATAGTAGTAGTAAGACAGGTTCTGTTGTTCTTATGAGGAGTACCAGCTTGGTTTTAAGATATTTGAAACCATCCTCATCACATGTCACTTTTTGACTTGAGTCTATATTGACTCGATGATTCAGAAAAGTACGGAGACTCTCTCTCTCTCTCTCTCTCTCTCTCTCTCTCTCTCTCTCCTCTCTCTCTCTCTCTCTCTATTAGATTTTGTCCTTTATAATTTAAAAGAATGCAGTGCTTTGGCCTGGTATTTATGACCAGCCAGCTTTATAGTTAATATAACTAGGATTGTAGCTTAACAAGTAACAATAATAATGTGAATTGCTACCCCATTTAATCAGCTATCTGTACAGTATCATAGAAATGGCTTATAGGTCTGACTAACTTTATATCAACTTCTGTACTTCAGTGTCTCTCTTTCTCTCTCTCCTTCAGTTCTCATAACATTGAAACCCTCAACATAATATTTCAAGGTGAGGATAGAAGTACAGTTGTACACGAGTTCCTGATACACCTCACTGCGAAGTGCAGCCAGTCACACCCTTGCTTCGCGGCTAGTAACCAAACAGATAGTCTAAGGAGAGATGGGAGAGATGGTGGGCTGGGCTAAATACAGCACCTTGCCGTGCAGTTAGGATGTGACTGGGTGCAATTCATAAGAGTAAGGTGTACCAGAAATTATTGCGTCCAACTGTACTTTAAAGAATTTTGAATAACGTAATTTACTATCTTTTATTATTATTATTATTATTATTATTATTATTATTAGGCTACAACCCTAGTTGGAAAAGCAGAATGCTATAAGTCCAGGGTCTCTAACAGGGAAAATAGCCCAGTGAGGAAAGGAAACGAGGAAAAATAAGATATTAAAATGAAGAAGGAAGTCTTTGTGCGGGTTCCTTTCCACTGCTACCCTTTCAGTATTGTTATTATAACTCTATTGACAGTAATATTTAGATTGATGTGAGCTTGTGACGGGAAAAAGATTCGATTTCATACTGCTTTAAATTACAAAAAGAAATTTCTCATTGTACCAAACTTTTGTATAGCTACATGGCGATAGCGAACCAAAATTGGGTTCAATCAACCCCAAGATACGATGAAATACAAGACGGATAAAAAAAAAAAAAAAAAAAAAGAGCCGTAATAACACTTTAGTCGACCCAGTAAGGTTAAAACGGGGTATTTACATCAGAGAAGCTGCCGCATCTGTATCCTGTAAAAAAAGGACCTATATATTTATGAGTGTTCCCGTTAGGGTCTTGTAGAATACTGGCGTCGGAATATAATTTTTTACAATGATTGTAATCTTGGGTTTCTGTGAAAAGACCGAGAGCGTAGCTAATTGTTTCCTTAAGTTCCTCTGTTTATCCAGTGTTATTTGGAAGCGAGTAAGAATTTTCATAATTAGGTGTATTTATACTTTTTTGGTTCCTGTTATTCCCAAGGAGGTATCATGAGCCAAATGTTTTTTGTCATAAAGTATTTCTGTTTACCACGGAATGTATGTATATAATTCTTGGAAATTTTGAATAATTGGCTTAATTTCACATTTTGTCCCTTTTCAAACCAACAACAAATAGAGCCGTTTCTAGACAACTACCCTGTGAATACAGGACAAATGTTTCAGACAAGTCCTTATTCATGCGTGTGGTTTGGGGAGTTTTTATTACCACGCAGGGAAACTGCTGGTTAATGATGGTGGGAAACATTTTGTCTGATCGCTCACAGCAAACCAACTTAGTAAGGGGGCCCCTTACTAGTACTGGCAAACTTTGTCTGATCGGTCACAGCAAACCAACCTGTATGGGTGGCCCTGACTAGTACACCTGCTGATCGTGGCGATTCAGGTTCAGGTTCAGGTTCTGGGGTGAGGCATAGCCTTTACAACGGCGCCTCTGTGTTTTTTAGTTTTGTGTGTTCCTTATTTTCACTAGTTTTTCTCTTTTCATCCACATTTGTTGTAGTATACTTTTCTTATTTTCAATATTCTCTTCACAAAAAAGGAATTTTCCAACTGTTTGTGCACTATCTTCTTCGTATGGTTGTTGAAGCTCAATTGCTTTTATTCTTATATCACTAAACTGTGGACAATATAATATAAAGTGGTTAGCATTTTCTTCTACGTCACAGAATACACAGTTTATATTTCCATCTTGGTGTCTGTTTCTTATATTCAAGCCCAATGAGTTTGTCCTTGCTCTAAATAATAAAATTGACGAAAATGTATTGTCATACACTTCCTCCTCCTTGATTTCACTTTTCCAGTTTTTATACAAAATTAAACTCTCCTTACACTCCATTTCACTCTTCCATTTGCTTGTGTCCCATTCTCTTGTTCTCTTCTTTATGTCCTCTTTCGTACATCTCTTGACTTCTCTCATCGCCATCCCACATTCTTCAGCATACTTCTTCACATGCATCCACCACTTCCTCTCTTTTTCTTCCATATCATTGACTATTGCTGTAAGTAGGTCCTTTTCTCCCTTAAAAATGCTATTAAGGTACCTCAGCTTACCATCCATTACCCTTGTTTTCATAGCTGATGCTCCTACATCCCCTCTCAAGGCTACAATTGCTGTATTCTTTACAGCCCCTAACATCCTTCTATACACTCCATTCTCTATTCTCTGCAACTTTTCTATTTCCGTTTCTGTTAAGTTAATCACATTTGTTCCATATAATATAGAGGGTAGTGCTACACTTTTCCAGTATGTTTTCCCTATCAGTATCTTATTACAGCTTTTTTCTATGATCGAATATGTAAGATTGGCTAGCTTTTGCGCCTTAACTATCATTTCACTTTTCTGTGTTTTGAACATATTCCTACCATCATCTACCTTGATACCTAGGTATTTAATATTGCTTACTACTCTTATTCCCTCTATATTATCTGGTTTCTCCTTCATATTATATATAAGTACGCTACTTTTGTCTCTATTTATGTCTAAACCACACTGCTTTCCTATATCTATCACTTTCCTTATGTTTAATTCAGCATCCTCTATATTCTCAGCAAGCACTAGGACATCATCAGCAAAAAATAATACTACTAGCTTTATAATATCATTTTTAAAACCATTACCTTCCCTTTCTACTTGTTTTATAATCTGATAAGTAATTAATTTGAATAATGTTGTAGAGGCAGTACAGCCTTGCTTTATTCCACTACTTACGCTCAATTTTTGTTCTACTCTTTCCCCTATGTCTAACGTAGTCGAGTCTCCCACATACACTTCAGCTATAGAGTTAATTATACTAGTATGTACTTTGTATTGCTTTAATGTTTCTATCAGTGCTTCCCTTTTTATGGAATCGAAAGCTTTTTTGAAATCTAAAGAGGCCACTATGAGTTTTTTCTTATTTTTGAAAGTTTCTTCGACCATGTATTGTAAGATGAATATATTATCCTCAATCCTTCCTCCTTCTGTAAATCCCGCTTGACTATCCTCTATGGCATTATTACTTTTTAAATGCCTTTCTATTTCATCCTTGATAAAAGCCATGTATATTTTATATGATACATTTGTGAGAGCTATAGGTCTCAATTCCTTTGCTGTTGGCTTGTTTTTCTTTTTTAACATTTTTGTTCTGGATTCTTTCCAGCTTTTGGGTTTTTCTTTGCTGGCTAGTTCCTCTTTGTAGCAGTTCACTAGTGTATTCTTGCATATATCACTCATCATCATTGCTTTGTAGTAGTCTGGCTTTAGTCCATCTGGCCCTGCTGCTTTACCTTTCTTTAGACGTTTTAAGCATTTTTCTAATTTACCTTTACTCATTTCAGCGGCGGGCATGGGTTTAATTATTCCTTCGACATTAAGTACAGCATCGTAATGCTCCCTTAGATGTTCAGGTATACTATATTCATTTACAGTTATAATGTCGTTTTCTCTTCTCAAATTATCCAGGTATTCACTCTCCTCCTCCTCATTCCAGATCTCAGTTATTCTATTTTCATGTGTGTTGTAGACTGTTTTCCAAAATTTTACTAATTCTTCTTTAGCCTCTTCATCTGATAATTTATTTCCTCTCTCTCCATATAATTGTATTGCCTCGCTTTTTATTTCTTTGCTATTTCTTAATTTGTTTATGTTTTCCCATAGTTTATTGTTTTTATCATCTCTTATCTCCCTGGTCCTCTTTTTCTCATATAACGTTATGCTCTCTTTCACCAGTATTTGTACTTCTTTCTTCTTATGATTGTATTTTTCTTCTAATTCTCTTTTTATCCTAATATCTTTTTCATTTCTCTTTTTTCTATTAAGTTCCTTTCTTTCCTTAATCTTTCTTCTTATTTCCTCGGTTACCCAAGGTTGTTCTTTGGTCTTCCCTTCATTTGTTACCCTTCTCCTATATGTTTTAGCCAGATGCTCTTGTTTCATTTCTGCCATTATTATGTTTAGCTCATCAATATTTTTTACATCCTTGCTGACAAGTTTTCTCTCTATAGATTTCACATATTCGTCTATATCTTTTGCGTCACTGCTATAATATGTAATTTCTTCCCACTTCCCTTTATTGTAATTATTTTCACTATTTGTTTTTGCTTCCAATTCTACTGTTATTAAGTTGTGATCTGATATATCTAATACTGTTTTATCTTCATCTATTTCCATACATTTAAATTTTTTATATAGCATATTATTTGCAAGTACAAAATCAATAGCACTATGCTGATCTTGTCTATTCCACGTGTATAGTCCTGAGCACCTTTCATCTCCATTTAATAGTGTTAGGTTGTGGTTACCCATCCAATCTAGCACCATTTCCCCATTTCTGTCTACTTGTTGGTGCCCAAGAAATCCCACGTGGCCGTTAAAATCCCCCATAACTAGCAATACAAAAACCCTTTTCACCACGTTAAGGTATTCCCACTCAGAAAGGGGTTTTCTAACCAATTTATCATTAGGTATTGATACTTCAGATCTTGGAACTCTAATTAATTTATTGCCTTTCATTTTCTTATTTGTTTCATGCGCATCGATGTATTTATACACATGCATGTTCATCACATTTATCTGATGTATCATTGACTTTCATAACTGTACTTTCTCTCCCGTTTTTGCACCTGGGATTATCTAAGTTTCTTCTACGCCCATACATCAAGGTAATGGAGTGTTTATGAGTTTCATTTCAAAGGGTTTCTTTTCCATTTCCGAGTTGCAGGTGTTGAAAATTAGATCTTGAATGAAGGGGAAAGATAGGTGGAAGGTTCTCATGGCGCTCAGGCGGTCAGATGTGTGTGGCCCCGGATTGAAATACAAAGTTTAAATGCTCTCTCTCTCTCTCTCTCTCTCTCTCTCTCTCTCTCTCTCTCTCTCTCTCTCTCTCTCTCTCTCTCTCTGCCGTTTATATAAATATATATATATATATATATATATATATATATATATATATATATATATATATATATATATATATATATATATATATATTTTTTTTTTTTTTTTATTTATGCAAGTTAGGCCTCAACCCTATTTTTATAGTTGGAAGAGCAGAATTCTATAAGCCCAAGGGCCCCAACAGCGAAGTAGCCCAGTGAGGGCTTGAAATCACTACGAAAGATAATTAGATATCGTAATTTTAGATACACTCTCAGTTATAAAACGGACAGAAATTCACCGGAAAAGCAGAGTTGACTTATGCAAGACTCCATGGATTATATGCGAAAGCCCAAAAGGTTCAGATGCTATTAGAAGTAATGCCGTCAATTTTATGCAAATGATAGGGAAATACTTGCACAGTGGTAACATGTTTGCCTAGCTTTCGCATAGCGGCAGATCGATCCCCGCCCGGGATCATGAGTTTAAGCTGTTTACTGGGGAGGCCGCTGCTGCGTATGGGCACCCCAGGGGCTTTTGAGCTTGCCCGCCGGACGTTCTGGTGAAATTCTAAAGGCACTGTATTTTGTGGATTATTTAGTTGTTAAGTACTGTGTAATTCAAGGGAATATATTGAAAGAAACTCTGCAGTCATGGCTGGAACTTTTCTGTCAGTTTACCATGTCATAGCATAGCTGCTCATCAACAAAGTAAACAAAATTTTGAAAAAAGTTAGAACAACTTAAAATAGCCAGTAAATAAATTATTTAACAACTAAGGAAAAGTAATAACGAAAATAAACAATGACTAAGGAAAGATTATAAGGAAAGTAAGCAGTGATTAAGGAAAAATAATAAGGAAAATAAACAATGAATAAGGAAAAATTGTAAGGAAAGTAAGCAGTGATTAAGGAAAAATAATAAGGAAAATAAACAATGAATAAGGAAAAATTGTAAGGAAAATAAACAATGACTAAAGAAGATTATAAGGAAAATAAGCAATGATTAAGGAAAAATGATAAGGAAAAGAAGCAATGACTAAAGTTAGATTATAAGGAAAATAAGCAATGACTAAGGAAAGATTATCAGAAAAATAAACAATGACTAAGGAAAATGACTTCATGATCGAGTAAGTATTGCTCTTCACGACTGCCGTAACTGGTTGACCTAGTTGACCTAGCTTTGCCACATGACATCCTGCGAATGGGCACCACGTGGGAAAGAAATGCCACAAGGGAAGATCATAAAATGAGAGCATCTCGGGAATGAAAGTTAGATAGGTTCAACTTGGGAGGTCAAGTGTAAGGGTGTCATACACGTTCGTGTACGTGTCCAGGCCCGTGCACATATGCCTCTTGTGTGAAGATTTATTTTTTGGCCTATAAATATAAAACCAACTCCGAAAATTATATATTTGGATAAAGAGCTTTTCAGTTATTTAGCTGATCTATATATATATATATATATATATATATATATATACACACATATATATATATATATATATATATATATACATATATATACATATACACACATATATATATATATATATATATATATATATGTATATGTATATATATATATATATATATATATATATATATATATATATATATATATATATAAAGTTAGGCATCCTTAGCCGTAATAGATGATATATATATATATATATATATATATATATATATATATATATATACATATATGTATATATATACATATATATGTATATATATATATATATATATATATATATATATATATATATAATCTTAATGATGATGGGATACAGCCACGTACCTGCCGAAATTTTAATTAACAACAATTGCTTTGGTGGCTTCAGTGTGTTTTCTGTCAGAATCTTCGTATTTTTCATTTACCAAAGCTTCACCCCTGAGAAACTGAAAATACGCAAATACGAGGATTCCTGTACGAAACGCGTTTACGCCACAAACGCAATTGGCCAATGTTCTTTCCTCGAAAATAAAATAGTTGTACGTGAAAAGGATGATTTATGATCTGTAAAATTAAGAAGATGAAGACTGAAAGAATGTTGTTATTCATGATGTAATGGAAGTGTCAACGAGGTACATCAACTTCCAGGAAGTGCGTGAATGACGTTTTTGTAAAAGGGCAAACGTATTGATAATGTCTTTAAATGTAGCTATGTAGGGCAGATATGTACATAAGATTTCATTATATATTTTTTTTCAATTTTCTTTTCAGTCCTAACAGTTTAAAACAAAGTTTTTTTTCTAATAATAGTGATAATACTTCCTTGAAAAACGTATTTGAACTTTATTCTTTATTGAATTACTCTTAAATACGAAATATGAATAGCGCCTAGTATAAACAAAAGGACGCGTATCCAGGCGAGGCCTATGAGCCATATGAATATGTAATGAGTAGCGATATCATGAGCGCCGTTTGTTACAGCTTTGGATAGCGATCACATACCATTTATGGACCGAGTAAGCATGAAATAAACAGCTTGGTTCTTTGTTGATATTTCGAGATTTTTTTTTTTTTTTTTTTTTTTTTCTTTTTTTTTAGGTGAAATGTATTGGGTTTCTTAAATATCCGTTTGTAGGAATAAAGTATATTATTGTTTATGGTTTGCGAGTTGTTCTGACTGTCATGGACGAGGTTTTCAGAAATGTGTACACATTTCGTTTACCTTCTATAGCCATGACATTTTAACGTAGGGGTTACAAGGTTATATGAAATACCCAGACATGTGGCCTGTGGTTGTAAGAGTTGAGTCTTGGGGAATATAACTTTTTATAAAAAAAAAAAAATATTAGTAAACAAAAAAGAAATATTTAAAATTGTTTCGTTAAGTTTCTAAGGTAATTGAGGTAGTTTTATTTTTAAATATTTGTAGCTGAAAATGATTAACAATTTATTTCAATGTTGTTACTGTTCTTAGAATATCTAGTCAAAATTGTTCACTACTTCTCTTGTAGTTTATTAATTTCCTCGTTTCCTTTCCTCACTGGGCCACTACAGTATTCTCTGTTGGAGCCCTTGGGCTTATAGCATCCTGCGTTTCCAACTAGGGTTGTGGCTTGGCAAGTAATAATAATAATAATAATAATAATAATAATAATAATAATAATAATAATAATAATAATCAGTGGAATATTCTGATGTACATTCGGATATTTTGTAAAAATGTACTGTTCTTATCCGTATTTCAGTAAAATACAGGTGACCGTAATTTGTACCCTACTTTGTTATTATCTTTTACCGGTTGGCGACCGTAATATCACTCCTTTACGTCATTATATCCTTTTTTAAAACGGTAAATGTCTGGCAACATTTATTCCAGGAATTTTACCGTTTTCCTTGCGGCCACTTCTTAAGTGTAGGGACACCAAAATGATTTTCGTGAGTCACTCCAGTAGCAAAATTGAAATGGAATAGCCTACCCCCATAAATCTGGCCTATCTTTTAGGGTAAAGCTTAAGAATTAGTATGGCGTTTCTCTAAGGGAGTGAATGCCCAAGAAGCAGGTGTCTTCCTCAAAACTAGACATAAATTCCGACCGTTTTAGAAAAGTGTTCGTGATGTCTCTCCCTTTGGGTTATTGTGACGTAGATCAGATAGCGTAGCCGTTCTCTGGCTTAGGCCTTATAGGCCTAAAGGAGCGTGTCTGGCATCCTCCTTTAACTAACAAGAGGAGTTTAGGGCGAGAAATACAAATGGGATTTCTTTATTTGGAGAGAGAGAGAGAGAGAGAGAGAGAGAGAGAGAGAGAGAGAGAGAGAGAGAGAGAGAGAGAAATTAATTGAATCATGACCATGTAAAGTGTATGCAATAGTACATCAGTATGATTCTAATGTCCTGATTAATTAGGAAATTTAGGCAGTCTTGGAAATATCTATAAATACAGTAAATACCAGTGACATTGAAGCGAGAGAGAGGATAAATAATAATAACAATATTAATTATTACAACAACAACAACAATAATAATAATAATAATAATAATAATAATAATAATAATAATAATAATAATAATAATAATAATAATAGCCAAGCTACAACCCTAGTTGAAAACGCACGATGCTACATGTCAGAAACGGCGCGTGTACAATTGTTTTGGACAACATTCCTACTGGAGAAACCTTATAATTCAGTATAGATTTGTTGATAAGGCTCTATATGACTGGTACGTAGGCCTGTACTATATACGTAAAAATAGACGTCTCCTGATATTTTATGATGAAAAAGTATTTACGAGTCGATATATCTTTTATTTAAAAACATTTAGATAAATATCAAAAGTAGCAATTGTAGATACAATATATGTAAAATAAAAAGTTATTCATGTAAATATACGATGATATATATATTTTATAAATTGTAAAATTGTAAATGTGTATTTTATAATAAAAGGAAAAAAAAGAAATGCATATCAAAATGAAGGAACTTTGAGGCAGTTTTACCACTGCTAATGCAAAAAAAAAAAAAAAAACAATACCACTATAACATATAATCTTGTATGATGAACAACGTTTGAAAATTATTTGAATGGAAAACATGAAAAACACGTTTTATGTTATACGAATTTTCTACTAGTTGAGAGAGAGAGAGAGAGAGAGAGAGAGAGAGAGAGAGAGAGAGAGATAGTTTATGGCTTATCGATTAGAAGTTTCTATTTTTGGTGGGGTGGACAGTAGCAGAATTAGTAGGCGCTCATCTCGTCAACAAATAGACTTAGTATAATCTAGATCGCCATAACGGACAAAGAAAGAAAAGATATAGGCTCATTTATTTCGAATTCCAGTATGTTCCCGTCAATTTTAAAATAAATTCGGCTATTAGTCAGCTGTTGTGGGCCGAAACGGAGGTGGAGGGAGAGAAAGGGAGTGGCTTATAAGATTCTCTCTCGCTCTCTCTCTCTCTCTCTCTCTCTCTCTCTCTCTCTCTCTCTCTCTCTCTGTTTCCGTAGGAGCTTGTGCTGGCTTAGAATAATTTGCTTACGGAGGTTTACGAGGTTGCATTACAAAGCCCGAACTGTTCTGCGGTTTCCAGCCATTCTTCCCTTCCCTCACTTTGTCAATCACCTCCCCCCCCAACGCAGTACAGTTAAACCCAATTCCTTCCCGGATATTTCCTCGTTTTTTTTTTCATTTTCTCTTTTATGTTTTGCCTTTTTAACCACACCCAAGAAAACAATAGAATTCTTTTTAAAAATTTACGGAAATTTTACTTATTCCGTTTCCAACAGTTGCATTAATGGCTAACAGGGATTGAACAGAATTTTCGAAAATATGTGAATAATAGATAGTGAAAGACGTAAAAAAAACTAATTTGTATTTTAGTTTTTTGAAAGTTGAAATTCGTTCTCTTTTGCTTGACTGGAGTCTGTGCTAAGAAATGTCTTCTCTTTATTAGAGGTTGATCAGCTCCATTCGATTTCTCTCTCTCTCTCTCTCTCTCTCTCTCTCTCTCTCTCTCTCTCTCTCTCTCTCTCTCTGAGTGTGTTTGTGTATGTATTTGTGTGTTTATCACTAAGTCTGGTAAATAAGTTAGGTTATTTCCATTTTTATTCATATATAAATCATTCCTTTATTTCGTATCCATTAAGTGTTTTCCAAACAGCAAAATCGAGTATTCGCTGCTTGCTTTGCTACAGTGTCTCTGCAAGGATGCTGCTGCCTTTCTTGGAACTCCATGGCCCAGTTATTTTATCTATTTTCACGATGATCTTTCTATTAGATTATTATCACGTATAAAAACAA
>NC_090730.1:17250649-17255737 GCF_036898095.1 Palaemon carinicauda
TCGCTTGTCCGTTATTAGTCAGGAATAAAAATATATATAAAGCAAACTTTTAAATTTCACCTGAAACCCATCTTACTACCAGTGCCCAGAATCACTAGTTAGAAGTAATTCAACGACTATGCCACAGGAAATTTAAGATTTGAAGTCCCGAAAATGGGGGGAAAGAGGTTGAATGTTATGGTTAGTTGTTATATTGGTTTAAAAGAAGGTCGATGAGATATTTGCGATTAAGATGCTAAGAAATGTGGCAGTAAGAATGTACAAAAATGATCCTGTTTCATTTTTGATAGATACGTTGATATTGATTGTAAGTGATTATGTTTTTGTAACAGTTCAATTTTATTTTAGGCTCTACGTTTCAAAGTATTTCCCTGCAGAATTATACCTCCTTCGCCTTTTTATGGTCTTAAATATAAATCACTTCTTTTTCTGGAGAAATATTTCTTTTTTCGCTTGATATCTTTCAAGATCATTTGTCGTAGCACTTTTTCTCTTGACGGAACGAAAAGAATAATAGTTTCTTAGGCCTAAACAGCTTATCTAGTAAGAGTTTTCTGCGTTTTTATACTTGTTTAAACAATCGAAAAAAAAGTAAAATAAAAGATTCACCTTCGGACTGTAGATGACGGAGTAAAACTACCATTTTTTTTATGGTTACTAAGAAACAGCAAAATCACATAGTCATCTCTCGTGCCATAGCTGACGAGCTCGAAGTGCTGATCCACAAGGGAGGGGCAAAGGTTGCATTTATAATAACCTGTCAACTGACGACGATCAATCACAGAGTCAATAGGATCGCTCTGTGTAGAGTGGATGCTCAATCGGTGATTCATTCTCTATTTTTGTTTCCAATAAAAAAAATGAGAAGAAGAAAGAGGCCTATAAGGAGAGCTTAGGCCTATTTGACCAATTCATGGGTCAAAGTATTACAGACAATCATGAGTTTAGTTTAATGAATTTATTATTATGGTGGTGATGAAATGGAATGCCATTTTTGGGGGAAAACCCGACACGAGAAACAAATAATAAAGAATGGGAACAAGTAAAATGCAATGTATATTCCATTGAAAAGTACAAACATGAAAATGACTAAATATTATAACTTTATGCGACAATTTTCAATTGTAACCTCATGTTTTAATCTAAAGAATATTGACATATCTTTTTACTCTAAAAGACAACACCGGGAGCGAATTTTGAGGGCTGTGCCTCTTCTAATTTGAGTTTGTTTTAATTGTAAACTCAGACTGTCTTCCTGTCGTATTTTTCTATTTGAAACTTGCATGCTCTATTACTTTTTGGGCTAAGCGATCCCTTAAGTCTTCATTGCTTCAAGAAGAGATTTCATTACTTTTTAAAATGTTCTGCTGGATATGAGTCCTTTTTCTTTCCTCTTGGTTCACTTAACTATTGGGATTCGACAGTCGATCTTTTGGTCACCTTTTCTGTTTGATTGTAATCGACATTATTGCCCATTAATATGCTCAGGAGAGAGAGAGAGAGAGAGAGAGAGAGAGAGAGAGAGAGAGAGAGAGAGAGAGAGAGAGAGAGAGAGCGTTTCTTTGTTCCTCATTGGAAAGTAAGTTGTGAAAAGAATATCTAATTAAATGATGTGGATATTTAAGAACACTTTCATTAGTTTATGGATTCTTCTTTTTCCGCTTAAGATAAACATTTGAACTAATGTTTTTTTTTATGTATTCTCCATATGGGTTTGATACACCTTTTTGCGCGAATGTATTACATATGTACACTATTTTTTTATAGATATATGTATAAGAATATCTTGTTGGTAAATTATATTTTTATGTATGACTTGCTATGGGGATTCTTAATATACAAGCTTACATAATGTCTGCATATAATTTTGTTATACACGTATTACTTATTTTACTTTTTTCTGTTTCATTAATTTTTTTTTCTTAATTGTTTCAGGGTTTGGCCATTAATCTACGCCCTCGGATCAAGATCTGATCGTGGTTGAGAGATCTGCATTGATTATCTTGAGAACACATCTGAAGATGTGCACAGTTGGAACGAAAGTTCATTCGGACAGTTGGTAGACTCTCTACTAAACTTTGAGGTGAAACAGTTTTCAAAGTTCCAGAAAAAAAAAAAAACTATTGATGAAAAATATCGATTGAGTTTTGAATAATTAATTTAACGAGAAACTGTGTCGTTTGACTTCTGAGTGTATTCAGTGAATGCAAAGATTACAAAGCAAATCATGGCGAGATCAGCTATTACGTAATAAATGCTAAATCTTAATCATAAAATAATGGTCAGAAGTTTAAACTGATCCAATACAATGATGCAAGGACGGAGTTGTGACGTGGATGCATCGTAATGCTTAATTATGACGTGTTAATTGGAGCGATAATTACTGTAACGCCAGAGTCCTGTCATTAGAGCTTTTCTTAACAAAGAATAAGCCGTTGATTAGTCATGATTAGGTAAGTGGGTCATCGGAATTTACCTTGACTCATCAGTGTTGCAGGAGAATTCGAACAATTTGAAGCCCAGAGTAGACCTTGAGATCCATTGGGATTAGAAATCAACACAAAATCGGTGGCCAAATAAGATGAACATTATTTTTATATATATGGAATAAACGAGTGGCGATTATTTTGTTTTTGTGGACAATTAGCAAACTGAAAATCTTTTAAGTAAACAGTGTGAAAATAATTTCGAAGTGCAAACTGTATACGTACGAGTAATTGGAACTTTTTAACCCACGTAGCGTTACCAATCAGCATCCAAAACAGCTAGCGAATTCTTCCTAACCTGGAGGCTTAGAAAGGCTTTCGCAGGTGGTAGGGGCACCCCAACACCAAAGGAGACCTCCTCCTCCTCCCCCACGACTATTTAGGTGCCCCCCGGAGATATAAAGTAAGTGTTTCCGCTGGGCCCCGGATCGTCAATGCGTTCGTTGGTCGCAGCCTCATTTCAGTTGTGCGTTCTCTCATCAAGGTGATGGGTGGCCTAGCACGCTGCTGCTGCTGCTGTACTTGTTGACGCTGTGCCTCCCCTCCCCCCTCCTCTCTCTCCCTCTCCCTTTGCCTACTTTTGGTGGGTGTGGTGGTAATCTCGGGTTCGCATTTTAGATGTGCTCGCGTGGAAGTATGCGTCTGTTTGCTCTGTGCTCCTTGTCCCACAAGAAAACACATTTCTTTTCTGAATTTCTTTTTTTGAGTTATGATAACTTAGCTGTGATATAAAAAATAGATTTTGTCGATGAAGTATTGTCACAAAATAGTCCTAGATCGGAGGAAAAGAAATAATGCATTGACAGGAACAAATCCAGGAGTTGAAATTTGATTACGAAATTGGAATCATTACGGGAACTTAAAAGATTTCCAAATCAAATCGTTGGCCAAGGAGTCTTGAAAAGTTTGCTTAGAGTCTGACTTTATAGCTTTAATTAACTGGAAGGAGAGAGACAGAGAAAAAATAAACTTTATTCCAGAACGTAGAAGTGATTCATCTGGAACTCTCACTCATTATTGTACGCGCATCCAATACTAGTCTGCTTTTTTTGTAGATCTATATAAGAGAGGAAATTAATATATATATATATTTAACATTAGTGGAGATATTCAGAGCTTTTTAGAGACTTAGGCATTTAACTGGATTTGTCTAATGACTAGATATTATCTAAGTTAAGACCTCACAAATCATTACGCGATTGAGAGGGACAGATCAGAAGAGGTGAATAAAATAGCACATGAAAATAGACCCCGGGGGTAATATCATTGACTAGGCCACATAAAAAAGAAAATATTAAGCAGTATAAATAGAATATATTCGAGAATACAGTAAAAGAAAATATTGAATACAATATAAAATAGAAAATACAACAGAATACATCTGAAAATCACGGGAAAAAAAATTCACCAGCATCGGAAGTGCAAATCCCAGTGACGAAAGATTTGCCCCACCGAAGACTCAGACATCGCTGACGTCATCGATTTCGTCAGAAGCGGTTTCCACTCGTCCTCCGCGAAATATCCTTCGAAAGGATTTCGCCTTGGCGTCTGTTCGTCCGTCATTCCGTCTGTCTGTGCTGTCGTATCTACCGTCTCGGACGCGAGCCAGCATGAAGCCCACCGTCTGCTTGGATGTCAGTTTAATTCTGCTGCTTGCAGTTACCTTAGCTCAGGTAAGTCTCCGAAATATTTTGATATCAAATTTATGCCTCTTCTTTTGTTGTTGTTGTTGTTGTTGTTGTTGTTGTTCATCTTCTTCTTCTTCTTCTTCTTCTTCTTCTTATTATTATTATTATTATTATTATTAGCCAAGCTACAACCCTAGTTGGAAAAGCAAGATGTTTTAAGCCCAAGGGCTCCAGTAAGGAAAAATCGCACAGTGAGGAAAGAAAATAAGGAAATGAATAAATGATGGGAACAAATTAACAATAAATTAACAAAAATTATTATTATTATTATTATTATTATTATTATTATTTATGGCATGTCTATCGTGCATATCGTGTTATTCGTTCAAAATTTCATGCTTATTTTCAAAGATTACACAAAATTTCCAAATTATTTCCTTTAATTTTTATTTTCCGTCACTGACATCAACGTCATTTTTCTCTAAAGTTAGTCTCTTTTTCTCATAAGTTTTCAGTTTTTCCTTCGATTTTCACCGACAACGCTTTCTCCTCTTGATCTTCATTTTCATTTAATGCTTGAAGGCCTTAGGTTCACTTGAACAAAATTGCTCTCTCTCTCTCTCTCTCTCTCTCTTCTCTCTCTCTCTCTCTCTCTCTCTCTCTGCGCGCATAGATTACGCTTTACATTTTTTATTATTCACCTCGTTTATTCCGTCACGATTTCCTCGCTTGTTAATTTAATTTGTTGTATGCATTCCTTCATATTTTTATGGTCTCTCTCTCTCTCTCTCTCTCTCTCTCTCCTCTCTCTCTCTCTCTCTCTCTCTCTCTCTCTCTCTCTCTCTCTCTCTCTCTCACGATTTTCCTCGCTTGTTAATTTGTTGTATCACGTCATACTTTCTTGGTCTCTCTCTCTCTCTCTCTCTCTCTCTCTCTCTCTCTCTCTCTCTCTCTCTCCTTCTTCTTCTTCTTCT
>NC_090730.1:17261237-17303737 GCF_036898095.1 Palaemon carinicauda
ACTGGCCATATATACATGATTAGCGTCCAAGCCCCCTTTCCACCTAAGCTAGAACCAGAGAGGGCCAGGCAATGGTGGCTAATAACTCAGCAGGTATAGGTTCACTCAAACACCCCATCCTTAGCTCAAAATATTGATGAGGTTGCAGACACTACAAGAAACAATAGAATTTGAGCGAGATTCGAACCCCAGTCCAGCAGGTCGTCAGTCAGGGATGTATCCAATAGGCCACCACAAAGATGGAGAACTGTATAAGAAAAGCTCTTTTATTACACAACTACAAATAGCCAAATCTATTAGCCTTCCATTGAAACAAAAATCACCCGGAATTTTGGGCCCGATCCGTATCACCTATTAATCGCATCTCGACAACCAGGTGTCAATGAGTTTGTATTTATTGATGTTTTGCCGATGTATCTTCCCTTACAGTGCGAGGTTTTAACTGCTATTTAATGCCGTTATGTTCATTAAGGTGTGAGAATCGATAGACACTGTTCTGCACAATCCTGGATGCAGAAATATCTCGGCCCACGGTTTCAGATGACTGATTATAAGACTATTCTTATAGGAGTTCCAAATGTATCGTGTTAATGCCGCTATTGGAGATCATTAACTCTCTCTCTCTCTCTCTCTCTCTCTCTCTCTCTCTCTCTCTCTCTATGTTTTTCTTATCCCTTTACGTCTCTTAAGTTTGGCGTACAATAGCACGGATGTATGTAGGTATTCATTGTTTACCAAAGAGAGAGAGAGTTAATAGTGGCTATTTTGGTTCTTTTGTCTTTAAGAGGCATGGAATGCATGCTGCAAATGGAGGTATTTTCGTGGGAGAACCCTGCTGATAAGGAAATAAGACGATTAGAGAGAGAGAGAGAGAGAGAGAGAGAGAGAGAGAGAGAGAGAGAGAAATGGGCGGCCATGATATTACGTTAGTTTTTTTTCTAAATCGTAATCTCCGAAGCTTTGATATCTCACAAGAGTATAATATATAATAAAATGGAGAGGGCAATTATGACGTCATTTCAAATCCGTCTTCTAATAATAATAGCTCCCTTGCCAAGTCACCGTTTAGTCTGGAGCCTCTTCAGGTTTTTTTTTTTATTTTCTTTTCCTTTTTGCATAAATATTCGAGGAATTTTGTATAAGTAAGGTGGGGTGGGTTTCCAATAAGGGTTTATGTGGCAAATATGTTGCCTTGAATTATTTGTACGTGATGTAATTGAGTGAATTCAGTTTTTCGTCATTACGTAATGTTAATTTTACTGATTCACATATTATATAAAGGGGAATAGTTTAAAGGTATATTCAACTTATTTATGTTAAATTTAGATAAATGAATAGTATTTATTTGAAGTTGGCGTATGCAATATAAATTGATATGCATAGTCATTAAACTGTGCAGATGGCCTTCATACACCCACCCACCCACACATACACACACAGACACACATATATATACAATATATATATATATATATATATATATTTATATATATATATATATATATGTGTGTGTGTGTGTGTGTGTGTGTGTATTTCTTAAGCAGTGTGCATTCATAACACCGACTTTTCAATTAAACCGTTTGGCTTATATTTATTGCTATAGATATATCCAAGCCACCTTAAAAATCAGTGTTATTTGCATAATGCTTATAATGGAAAAAGTGTATTTGCTGAACGTGAAGGTTCCTCTTGCTTCTTCCATTTGAAATGAAAAGACTCGGACTATGTTGGGGGTTGACGTCATTTGAGACCTGCTTTAGCCTTCGACCCCGTCCTGCTTTGACCTTCCCAGTTCAAGGGAGTGTGGAATGCCTTTGTTTCATTTTATTTACTTATGATTATTTTTTCTCAATAGTTTTACTGAATCGCAATTTTCGTTGATTTTAGTTTCTATGATATCTAATCGGTAGAAACCGTCTTAAGATTCTTTATGTTATTCATATTAAGGTAGAAATATAAGCAAAGTTTTAGTTACATGACGTGTATGTATGCCCTGCAAATATTGTTAGGATGTTCAGCTTCTTGAGTATGTTTATGACAAAATGAAAATATGAATATCAGCATATAAAACTGAGATACAATAGATTGAATGTGAGTATTCCCATCAGCGGTATACAGTAGGTAAAAAAAACTTATACGAATAATAACAATATATGATGTAATTATCAAAAGAATTTCACATGAATTTATCTTATAAATTAGTAAGATCGCCTCATATTCTGAAAATCACAAAATAAATAATAGAATTGAATTTGATAAAATAGTCTACTGGGACAACCCAGAATGCTTAATGTCAACCAGGATGTTTCTCTCTCTCTCTCTCTCTCTCTCTCTCTCTCTCTCTCTTATATATATATATATATATACTGTATATACATATATATATATATATATATACATATATATATATATATATATATATATATTCTTTCGGCATAGTCTTTCTCTTAGTCAATTTTTATTAAATGCTAAAGCACTGGTGGCATCAATTATTTTAAGGCGACACTTTTCTACTTTTCTGTATCTTTTCTTGTCTGAAAGTATATAATTTTGAATGAAAGGACTGAATTTGTTAATGTGCTTCTCAATTCATTCAGTTTTTGCCGACAGCTGTTTCAGCCAATAACTAATGCCTTTCATCAGGGCATCTCTAGTTACTTTTAAAGATTACTGCACATTGTGCTAGCCTTGTTCATAAGCTAGCAGCCCATCAATTTCTTCAAAGAAATTGGTATCTTTATATAATGACTAAATTCTTACAAACGAAGGTTTAAAGAAAACTAAAAATACAAAAACGAAAAATTTAAGATATTTTTTTTCACACAAAATTTGATGATATTTTGCACAAGTCATGAAAATGCCACTGAAGACATCTGTATCTTTAATACAGCTTCAAAATGCCAGTTGGAGTTCCAGTAGTTAGTGATGGAAAACATACCTTTTCCCAGTATTTTTGAAAGTATCAGTTACAAATCTTGTACAAAGTTAACAGCTGATATAGTGAACTGGTCACGTGTGAATCAGTTGATAAAAAATTACGGACAAAATACTTGTTCATAAATGAGATAAAAAAAAATCTTACATTTTTGACAAGGGAATCCAATATTGAAATGTTTCATATTCAAAAAATAGAAAATCGGTATTCTTTTCTCTGCTGTATAATGGCTATTGATATCTTAAAGAGTAACTGTTACTGTAGGAAAAATGGATAAATATAAGGGATTGGTTTGAAAAACTAAAAGAGTAGTAAAAGATACATATTAAAATCAGTCATTGAAATTTTACGGTGTAATTGTTAGCATAAACAAACCATTTTAATTATTATTTTACACTGGCGCTATTTTGTGTATAAACTTCGAAAAAGTAAATAGAAATATGTTAGTGTGGCTATACATGAGTAGAGAGTGTTTGGATGGCTAATTAATATTATTTGCAATTTTTTTTATTTGGTTAGCTTTATTTTATCCATCCCAGATATATATTTTTTTCATCTATCTGTGGGGGGGGGGGCGGAGAAAGAAGATATTAGTCTCTTGATTTTTATCGGGATGTTAATACCATTCTGAATTAATATAAATGTTTTAAAGGATACGATTTGCCATGTAAAAACCGCTCATAAATAGATACTTAGAGATTCCATGAATGTCTAAGTTTAACCCGACCTTATTAAGACGAGGGAAGAGTGAGAAGTAAGTGTTAATGTTGCCAATGAAAAATACCCCAAACCTAGATTTATACCTTCCAAAAATACCTCGGAAGCAGGGAAATAGGACACGAAATCAATGTCCTCGCCATCAGATAAAAACAAAATACCCTGAGGTGGCGTTATATATTCGTATGATATATTTAGATTTCCCCAAAAATATGAAGCTTTCCCTCTGCCTCTCCTAATAAGGCAAATGGGAAGAAATCTTGGCCAATCTCATATTAATATACCACCTAACTGCGAATATTAAATGACGTCATACGAATGAGGGGGCGACGGATATTATGGGGCCTTTTTTATGGAATGTCTGATCTCGCCCGTTTTTACCTTCAATCAGAGAGGTATTTAGTCGAGAGGTGGGCGGGGCTTAATTAAGTGATGGTGCCTTATGGGTGTAGGTATTTCGATGGTAAGGCATCGATTAGGGAAGGACATGTTGGGAGCTCTTGTGTTCTTGGCTAGCTTTCTAGTCTGTCAGATGTGTGAAATAGGTGACAAGGGGAAAAATGGATGAGCATTTAGATTTCTAGGATTTTATTATAGATATTGGTGTGATAGATGATTTATCATTTTATTTACACTTACGAGTTATTCTGCAGCTATTTACAGAATGCTGATTAGAAGTCAGAGATAGGTTTGGTTATTTATAGGAAAATGTTCAGGATTTCTTTGGATTTTATGTTAAACGTAATTAAATTTACATTTTAAGATTTACAGGAAAATGTTCAAGATTTCTTTGGGTTTTATGTTAAATGTAATTATTTTTTTTAAATATACTAGAAAATGTTCAGAATTTCTTTGAGTTTTATGTTAAACGTAATTAGATTTTAAAGTGTACAGGATTTCTTTGGGTTTTGTGTTAAATGTGATTAAATTCCTAAATGTACAGGAAAATTTTCTGGATTTCTTTGACTTTTATGTTAAAAGTAATTACACTAAAAAAAATTACCTCGACCCGAATATGAAAGACGTGATACCAGACAACCAAATTTTACTGGTTAAGAAAAAATACATCAGAATAGAAAGTCGAGATAAGATCCATCAAGCGAGCATACTGAAACGACCCGGCAAACAGGACTTGGTGAAACTGCTCTCAAGTCTTGACGGACTTAAGTCAAGATTGGGGACATCTCCCCGGTCTTTATCTGTCGTAATCATCCAATAAAACATGATTAAGTACGATTGAAATCTGAAATGATTGTAGCTCTCTCTCTCTCTCTCTCTCTCTCTCTCTCTCTCTCTCTCTCTCTCTCTCTCTCTCTCTCTCTCTCTCATTACAAAGAAATACCCAATTTTGCCCCGGTTTTCTGCCTGTTTCCAAAGTTTCCAATATTTTTTTTCTTTTAGACTTTCACCCATTCTTGTTCGCCGTGCATATATTCTTTGAAATCTGTAACCCATATCAGTCTCTATATTCTAACCAATGTGATGAACTTATGCCTAAGAAATAGTTTCAGGCCTATGTAACAAGAAACATACGTTGAAATTCAAGCTATTATTATAGGTTATTATGATTAGATTTTGAATGTTTGAGGTTACCTTTCAAATTTTCAGTATTGGAATATGCGATTGCCTGTGGACAATAGGTAGGCTACTGTTGGCATATGTTCGAGGTTTAATGGGCCGCATGTAGATATAGGTTATTATAAAAGGATTTTGAATTTTTGAGTTGCCATTCAAATTGACATTATTGGAATAGGTGACCGCCTGTGGACAATGGGCACTATTGGCATATGTTCTAGGCTTAACGTTGAGCATATAGATCATGTTGATGCTGATTATTGACTGTGGGTCATTTTAGACCTCGCGAAATTGAGACTTTATTCAAGGATTTAGGGTAGGATGAAGCCTTGACTATACCGGACACACGAACGAGACTACTTTTATTCATTCATTATACCTAAAAGATCGTGAAATCTAGTTTGTGATTTGAGTAGTCAATTACCGACGAACGAGTCCGTTTGAAGAGCTCAAACCTCCGTCAAAGATGAACAAAATAACACACCCTTTTCGAAAGTTTCTTGTTCAGATCTGGATTTGCCCCAAAATGTTCTGATTTATGTCCACACAAGAGGCCAAATTTAGATAGAAAAATAAAAATTAGACACACTACATAGCCTTTATAATTTTACAAAGCTTCCAGCAAGGTCAAATCACTTAAAGTTCCTTCATCAAACAGCTTCTACAAATTTTATAATGCTTCCCGAACGCTAAAATCACCTGCTACAACGCCACATGTATTTACTGCACAACATCTACAACGTTTAGAACGCTCTAAGAACGAGCAGTCTTTAACAAAATCTAAAACCTTTGCAGAAGTAATAAATCGGTATTTTTGTTTCAAGTTTCTTCGCTTACGATATTATTTAGTGGATAGAAATTCGTGTTTTTTTAATCGCAATCAATTCCCTTAATAAACTGCCAAGGGTTGCATTGAAAGGGGTGAGTGTAGCTCTAGACATCTTTGTCAGGTGTTGCAGTAATGTGATGATCTTGGTAATAAAGAAACGATGAGAGCTGTCTTATTTTTTTATTTCAATCAAGGTAACCTAAACCAACGTGCATTATTTTATTTTTGCTTCAGAAAACATTTATTGGTTCTTATTAACTTAACCTTCAGTTGAAGGCATAGTTACTTCTGGGAGTATATAGGCTAGTGAACAAGAGTGGCATATGTCAAGTTATATGACTTTGAAGTTCACAATCTCACAAAATATATGTGATAGAATCCTAGGCATGAACCGTGTAACTGAAAATAAGAGGAGGCATACATAGTTGGTAGGGCTGTAGAATAATTCATAAGCACTTCATGTAGAAAAGGTTCAGCATACCACATTTGGATTCGTAAAAATATATGTTGGTGCCGTTAATGCATAATGGCGTTCTCTCTTTTGAAACAACTAATAGAAAAGCTCCTTAAATAGGAGTTTAATACTTTATTCAATGAAGACAAAACCATTACAGTATACCAATGGTCAGAAAAGCTGTGTGAAATCTAGATGAATGTTTTGTGTGATTTTACACTAAAACCTGATTTTTGAGAAGTAGCCATTCTCCCTTATTGTTACGTCATCGTAAATTTTCCTTATTTTATTTCAACGTTTTTATGTCTTTACTTAATGTGATGCATCTCAACTAGCCTTTTTTATCCGAAAGAATTATTATTATTATTATTATTATTATTATTATTATTACTTTCCAAGCTACAACCCCAGTTGGAAAAGCAGGGTGCTATATGCACAGGGACCCCAACAGGGAAAATAGCACAGTGAAGAAAGGAAAAAAAGGAAAAATAAAATATTTTAAGAAGTCACAACATCAAAATAAATATTTCCTTTATAAACTGAAAAAAAAAAACTTTAACAAAACAAGAGGAAGAGAAACTAGATAGAACATACACATAGCAACCGATGCATTCATGTTTTTTTTAATCTTGTTCGCAATATTGCGTAGGCTATCGAAAATTGAAGCCATATTAAGTAAATGTGGAAACGAATATCCATTTGAAGCACTACGTTTCGTCAGCCTTAAAACAAAATGACTCGCTTCAAAGTAAATCTGAAAAGCTAGGCTTTTGATAAATGTAATTGAGCAAGTTATGTACTTTTAATTTAAAAAGTGATTCTTTGAATGTTGATTATCATTACGCTGAAATTTGAGGAGTAAAGGAAACAACCCTTTCAAATTCTATGAAAATAAACAAGCATTACAGCAATAGGCACTTGACGTTTTGAGCTGCAAGTAGCGCGCTCGTGCATGGGATGACAGATCCTTGTTGTAGATAAGTATGAGTACTCGAGTGTTGGGTCACGTGAAGTCCTTGGTATTATTTTTTTCTATTCCTTATCTCTTATGGACATTATGGCTTTTGAGATCATCATAAAGAATCGTTTAGAGAGAGAGAGAGAGAGAGAGAGAGAGAGAGAGAGAGAGAGAGAGAGAGAGAGAGAGAGAGAGAGAGAGAGAGGGGGGGATTAGTGACAACAAAAGGGACAAAAGATTATGGTAAAACTACAGTTAAAGTCTCATAGAAAGATTTATTGGATCACATTTAAGTGATAATTCACAAAGAAAGTCCATATTTACAACACAATTTAGGCAGAGCGTGCGACAGTCAATTTGAATTGTGCATAGTAAGTAAAATATGTTGTAGAATAGAGCTTGGAAGGACATATTGGTGCTCTCCTGAGGAGTTGAATGCGACCAGCGATTCGTTTTTCTGTTTCTTCATTCAGAGAATCACTGAGGGTTATACAAAGGTCCTTATGGCCATTTTATGTGCATTCATCATCATTCAATGTACACGTGCTTAAGGCCTTCGTCGTTTGCAGCTGTTTTGCTCATAGGATAGGATCTTATATGCAAAGAGTTATTGTGCGGTTGCAATTTTGCTTATCTCGGACCTGGAGTTATGTGGAAAAATCGTTATTCAGATTTTTTAGTTTTTTTATTTATGCCAGTTGTCTTTTAATAACTCTAAAATAGTGTTTTTTTTCGGTTATAGAAGTAAGGATGACAGTAGACGAATGACAGGTATATGAATTAACTAAAAAGCTAATGAATTTTATTGAGATTAAAAAGGGAATTTCGTAGTTATGGAGCTATGTGGACCTACATACATACATACATTATGTCCAGTATCCTGGACTAGGGTTCGAAACCCGGCCGGTCAGATACTATAGTCTTTAGTGATTTCACCTGGGGCTCTGATCCCGAGGTCGTTAAGAGAATCCAGACTTTAATGTATTAAAAGATATGGCTTATTTGAAATATATATATATATATATATATATATATATATATATATATATATATATGTGTATGTATATATATATATATATGTATGTGTGTGTAATGTGTGTAGATGAATTAATCAATAATGTGTATGTTTTTTCATGATGAAAATTATGTGCAAACCATACTGTAGAATGTTAAGATGATCTCGAGGATCTAGAGACTCAACGAAAGTTTAGTGAGGTTCGTCTCTCCAAGAAAGGCATACAAGTGACTGTTATGACTAACCTTTGATGTTTGAAAAAAAAAAAAAGTGTCGATGAAACCTAGTTTCAAGCCAAGAACTCGTTGTCATTGCCACTCAAATGGCTACTTGATAGATTGATTGACTGAGTCACATCCCTCAGGCGACGCGAGGACGGATGACGAAGAGGGCACTTCGTGTAAACTTGGTGTAAACTTAAACTATTTAGTTTAGATGACGTGTTATGAGTTGCATTTTAATTTTCATCTTTCGAAGTTACCGTTGTTTTCATATTTATTGAAAAATTACCGCAATCTATTGGAAATTTCACCCCTAGAATGAATGTGCATGATGAAGAATATTTCATCATTTTGATGTAAGAGAATTTTTTCGATAGTTCTCAGTTGACTAATGCAAAATTTAGCAGCTTAAAAGTTTCCTTTGCAAAGTAATGAAGGTCATAATGTTCTTATTCTTTTCTTCAGTTGTTAATTCGTTATATGTAAATTACTTCTGTAGTTTATAGTGCAAGTAAATATTGAAGATTTTCCTCGTTATAGTGTCTTGGATTTTGTGACATGTTATTTTCTATCTGTTATGCTAAATTAATATCGTTGATATCTCACCAGTTACGCCATAGTTGATTCGTGAACATTTATTGTCATATATATATATATATATATATATATATATATATATATATATATATATATATATCATATATATATATTATATATATATATATATATATATATATATATATATATACATATATATATATATATATATATATATATATATATATATATATATATATATATATATATATATATATATACGGTTACTTTCTGGATAATTTTTTGTTCTTTATCATCCAATCCTTTGTTCACAGTAGTTGTAAATCTTGCCTCATAAGAATTTTTTTTTAAAGGAATTAGTAAATAAGTAGGCTACACCAAGGCCTTCCTTATAGAAGTGAAGGATAGATTTTCACTTACTCAGACAGAATAAAATATTGCTGGATGAGGTTTCCGTTGAATCTCAAAGTTACAAAGAATACAACTGATAAAATATGCACTTCGAATGTGATTAAACATGTTAAATACTTAAAGCGTAATAATACTGTCTTCATTTCTAGAAATTTCATATTTCACTTTCTGCTAAAACATTAAAATTTGAGGTTCAGAGAGGCCTGATTAATTATTTCTACAATTTCTTCGGTATTAAAACAAATCATTAGCAAGCAAATATTCGCATTTACATTGAGTTATTATAGTTCTGTTGAAAGATGAATTTCTGAACCCCACAATAAAAAAAAAACTCAAGAAAATGGTTTTATGTTAAGAAAATAAGAGAAGAAGAACGTTACGCCAGGCGTCTTTCGTTTCTCTCTTTTAGTGATTGACTGCTCATTGCTGCCGTGTTCTCAACTTAACCCCCCCCCCTTCCTCTCCTCCTCCCCAAAGTCAGTGTTCCCCGCCTTACCACCTCCCCCCTCTTCATTCCCTCTCCTTCACCAGTACACCACCATACATCACCATCAGTGCCACTGCCACAGTGCCACTCACACCAGAGGGATCAAAAGACCTTGATGGAGGGGGATGTTACCTTCTTGTAAGAAAAAAAAAAGGAACGTAGGGAGTAAATAAAAAAGATATGCTTTGTAGATGGACCGTGACGTGGTGTCTGCCAATTTTAGTATTACGAAATGTTTGGTCTGACGATTTTTATTTGTGGTATGTAGGATTTTATCGGAAAATATTTGGCAGTAAGAGTGACTAAAAGGAAAATAAAATATTGAAGATAACGTTAGTTAAAGTTTCTAAAGACATATGAACAAGCATTGACATTATGCTAATACAGTATATTCTACGATATACACATAGGCATTCAATGGATTTGTGAGTAATTGAGGGCGGTCACAAATTCACACACAAATGCTGACGGTTTTTCTGAGATAATCTAAACTAAAGGATGTAATTGACAATGCAGTTCTTTAACCTTTAAATAAAGGTAATATATTTAATGTATTCAAATAAACGTGAAATTTGCCTTTTTGATATAAGTGGAGGTTGCTAGATGATGAAAATGGCTGTTGTTTTTGTGGACATTTGCTGAAAAAAGTAGCTCAAGTGACATACTGACTGAAGGCAAGAGGAGATCTTGCTTGCAGGATACGATGATTCTTGTATAGCGTAAACTAAACAATTTTCTCACTCTCAATGCAGCAGTTATTCGACTGACAAATCTTTATCTAGATTGTTTAATTGGCCTGTCCATTCTTGCCTGCTATTTTAAACAAACACACACACACACATATATATATATATGTATATATGTATATATATATATATATATATATATATATATATATATATATATATATATATATATATGTATATATATATATATATATATATATATATATATATATATATATGTATATATATATATATATATATATATATATATATATATATATATATATATATATATATATATATATATATACACACACATATATATACACATATACATATATATATATATATATATATATATATATATATATATATATATAGATTAAATTATAGTCTTCAATGAAAAAATTCCTCTTTTATTTTATCAATGCGACAGACCATTGCAATGTACTCTGTCAGTATCGATATCTTATTTTTGCATGACTAAAAATATTACCATTAACTGGGAAATCGCCACATAGGAGACAGTAAAATTGGCAGCTGGTGTTTTCTTGTCTCGAACAATTCTTCCAGTTCAGGTCACTGCATATCACGCTTGTTTAATAATTCAGTACTTTATTTACCGTGGTTGGTTATCTTCCCGCACGCTACCTGAGGGTCTAGACGAGTGTCTCATAAACGGAAGATAGTTTGTTTCCTGTCAATTAAGAGCTATCTCTTCGTCTATCTTTAAGTAGGGTCACACTAATGAATGAAATTATTTCTTTGCATCGTCATACTATTGTCCTTCATTTTTGTGCATTAGTCTCTCTCTCTCTCTCTCTCTCTCTCTCTCTCTCTCTCTCTCTCTCTCTCTCTCTCTCTCTCTCTCTCTCTCTCTATATATATATATATATATATATATATATATATATATATATATATATATGCGTATGTAGGAGTGTGTGTGTTGTGCGCTTGCGTATTTGAAAGAGCATCCTGTGCACATGGAGTATTACAAGTTTTAATTTTTAAATAAAGTCGTGAAGTTACAATCAGTATCAATTGCATTTAATATAATTTATCTCATTTGCATTATTTTCTTCGAAAGAATATCATTAGAATAATTTTCTCTTCCGGACGTCAACGAAGGTGGCCATATTCATCTTCGAAGTCTCGACTCTCGATGACATCGTCTCTATGATTGACAGTCGGGACTAGGAGGTCGTATCTTTTGGCCCGTATCATGAAATTGGGGATTCGGGAGGGTGTCGAGAATTGAAGGGGAAGAGGCAGAAACTCTAGTTTATAAGAATGCCTTAATGGTTGCCTTGAAATGTCTTGTAATAGATAGTGACGTTTATGTACATAGAAAGAGAAGAAGTCTTGAAAAGAGTTGAAAACATCAGACAGTCACAGGAAGGAAAGAAGTGAATAAGCAAACACATTTTCCGGGTAATAGGAATGTTATGATGAATGAAAAGGGCGCTTACATTACATGTGGAAGAGAGGAAACAGAGTATGGTAGATATTAATCAGGATACGGCCATAATAAGACCTCGTGGGAGCATTGGTAGTAGTCAGATCAGAACTCCAAGAAACTATTTGTTCAAAACAAAAATAAGTTTTGCGCCATCCTTACTCAAGGATATATTTCATTCATGGTTCTCATGAACTATTGTATAATCTATGCGGTGTTTATTTGCAAGAACTGAACTGACTAAGTCTGTCTCAATTAGTGTCGACTAAAGCAAGAAAAAATAATGCCAATAATCTACATAATAAGTTATCTTGAAAAATTCAAGTAGGATTAAAGATAACATTGAGTTCCACGTTGGAAATAATTATCATAATATATAATACATAGATTTCTAGTGCAACTGGAATTTCCTATAAGAAATGGACGAGTGCTCGTTAGTTTTGCCATTTTCTTCTGTGTGATTAATGGGACTTACGTATTGGTCGATTAAATTGTGATGAACATTTTATTGTCTAGGTACATTATTTATTTTTAGAAGACTGATTGTGATTTACCTAACTTACTCCGCGTGCGTTGTTTGCATTTGCTTTTGTCAGCATTGAAGTAATTATTACCTGTGTTTAACCAATGTCGAGCTTCCATATATTTGTGCACAAGTTCCCGGATAGTGTTTTTCTACAACAACAACTTTCCACTTTCCCAGACTCCATTGAGTTCCAGAACTTCCAGGCTGACTACCGTCACAAGAAGACGTCAACAATAAGTACAATTTATTTCGAAATTTGGTGTGATTTTATATACTTCGTCAATTCATTATGGTAAAAACTTCCTCCGTTCAGTATATTGCTATTATTGCTGATCGGAAAGTTAAAAAGTATCCCCGAAATAATAACCAACATGATTGCCGTCATCCTTATAGCCTACCGCTTGCCAGAACAGAGGGGCGTGATACGAATTATTGGTAATTATGATACTTAAATTCAAACTACTTACGTGAACCAGATATTTTGTTTCAACTGGTTATCTTGTGTTTATTTGTTGCAAATCCCTTGTTTCTGGTGTTTCCCCATCCAAAACCCCGATTTAACTACTGAGAACCCCCTTACTGGGCTCATGAGCGATGGTTGCCCCAATATTAATTGCCAGGAATTAGCAAAACACAAAATAGCGAGTAGGAAAGATACGTAGCTTGATTACTTGGCTACAACTTGGGAACATCATATTTGCCAATAATTAGCTACTATTCAGTTATACCAGATTACAGTACCCGCTTGACTTTAAGCACTTCCTGTAATAATGCAAATCCTGGTGTGTATTGCAATTTAAGGGGGTGGTAGAAGTATATATTTTGAGAATCTCTGCAGCCACGGTCTATTTCATTATCAACGGGAAAATCTTAGGGCAGTAACAATACATTGGGGAGAGAGAGAGAGAGAGAGAGAGAGAGAGAGAGAGAGAGAGAGAGAGAGAGAGAGAGAGAGAGAGAGAGAGAGAGAGAGAGAGAGAGAGAGAGAATGAACAGGATTTTGAATGAAAAATGCAGAATAGTAACTAGTATCATAGAAGAACCTGCACTGAAATTTGTAGTAATAATTTGTAAAAATTACTGTCGGACCTTGCCGTTTGTTGGGTTAGGTAACAGATAATTGCAAATGCCTTAAGTCAGAGAATAAGGGGTTACAATGATATAAAAGCATTACCTGTACAATTTGAGAACTACTGCTGTCATAATGTCATTTAAAAACCAAAAACACAAACATTAGTATTATTACTTTACTGGTTGTCTTGTAAACAGGTTCTATAGCCTAGATTTCTTGATGATCTTGGGAGTTGAAAAGCCATTCACTAAACAATTAATGCCTTACTAGTACTTGACTTGAACTGTCTCTTGGGTAAGGATGGACTCCACCAAACTGTAACTTACTCCTTTGAGGCTCTGGTCCTTACCATTGCTACATGCTTAGCAATGTGTTGGAACTTGCACATACCACAGCACAAAAGTTGCTTTTGTTTTTCGTGATGTGCCGCACAGTAGGGTACTCTGATTCACAAGGAACGTTTGATACTCTGCAGCAAAGTTATACCTTCCCTACATTATCAACGATCTCTACCATATTTTCCAAAGTTATCATGCTCTTCTGGGGCTTAGGGGTCGATTTTGCGTATGATGAAGCTTTTTTAGGAGTCGTTGCAAATTTTGAACTACGTAGTGGAACAGAGACGATATAAAGTAGCCTTCATACAAAATGTTTACACTAGATGTGTTATGCAGGAATGTGTGCACAACAATCCATGCCAAGGAAAGGCCCCCTAGGGACCAAATTTATAAATATACATCATTTATGTTGCTTTACTTATAGTCTATGTTTACCTCAAGTTGATAATTTCTACCAAATTGTGTAATTATAAAGCCTAAACACCTTACTAGATCCAATATTGTAGCTAATATGAATTTGAATGTAAATGAGTCCAATACACAATTTTCTATTTTTTATATAATCTGTTTATAGTATACAGTGTAAAGATGTAGTGGCAGTAATGTTATTCATCCATATCAACTCTTGTTTCTAAATTCAACAGCTACTGTATCACCTCCTTTTCTGAATTGTCTTATTTTCTTTGGACTACCCAGGGCTTAATGTTTCCACCGACTGAGGGAGATACCTGCAGTGATAACATTGACTGCACTAGTGGATGCTGCCTTATGACCGGCAGAAGACACCGTAGGCCTGTGGGCGTATGTCAGCCCCTCAGGCAAATTGGTAAGCATCTTTTAATTCATGAAATATATTTTTTAGGAAGCAATTTTGTGTGTAGAGTTTTGCTCAAGTCAAAGAAAGAGAAACTAGTTCCAGCTAGAGAGAGTTTGACTAGGTAATCTGAATGTTTAAAGATTACTTAGTTGAGGCCCTCCCATTTAGAGATTACTATTTTTCTTTTTACCCCAATTGCAACCGACCAATATAACAATTACAGGGTAGGTAGCTAAGTTATTGCTTAAGTCAATAGAGGTGTACAATGCTATATTTTAGGTTAAGTACCCATACTGAACTTCTTCATGCATGATCCAATTTAAGAATTGAACTCTGATTCCTCAGTTTGTGAGCTATGTATAGAGAGAATTTTCCTCAGAGATTTAGGCAAGTACAGGTAAGCACTTTTCAGCAAAAGAGAATACAAGCAACGTTCATTTTAGCAAGTTACCACCAATAATTTAAAACCACCTATGTTAACAATCAAGAGCTAAATAAAGGAATTCAAGATAAAGTATTTATACAAATGCAGCCAAGGAACTTTTTTTTTCTTGCTTGTATTATACTGTATGGTAATATCTATTATCCTTAGGAGTGATGTATAATCCATTCGGTTCCAGCACTTGGCATCAAGCCTAAATTACATTCCTTTCGTTTTCTCAGCCATGCCTTAAAGTTGAGCATAACTACTCTGTAGTACTTTAACACTATCAATGTCCTGAAGAATTTTCATACAAGAAACCTGTGTAATTTCATCTGAGCAAAACTAGAATTTATTGGATTGATTTTAAATACAAAATTAAATGGTGAAGGAATGTGGGCTAATACCAATAATATAAATAACAATGATGAATTTTGCAAACAATAAAAATAGTAATACTTTAATAATAATGACACAGAAAATAGAGAATGTATTGAATACTGTATGTGTTGGTAAAAGCTATCCGAAGCTTTTCAGAGCCTCTTCATTTAATTTTCCATTAAGGGATGTACAGCATACAATACCAAAGGTTTTAGGTACTATATAATTGGCAGACTTGTCTTATGGTAGGCTAATTATATTTCCTCTCGAAGGATCTTTTAAAGGGTTATTGTTATTATTACTTGCTAAACTGCAACCATAGTTGGAAAAGCACAAGGGTTTCAACAAGGAAAAATAGCCCAGTGAAGAAATGAAATAAATAAACCACTAGAGAAGTAATGAACAATATACAATATTTTAAGAATAGTACAGTAATAACATTAAAATAGATCTTTCATATATAAAGTATAAAAATTATAAATAACAGAAATGGTTATCTAGGTTTGGCAAAATTCATATACTTTACAGTACAGTACATGAGTTTTGAGAGATGTCAACCAAGACACTATAGTATCATAAATGATCCTTTCTGCCATGCTGCTTTCTAAATTCGAAACCCGAATAACCATTCCTATTGCCAAAGATAGTCTCTTAATATGTAGTTTATTAATTTTGAAAAAGGAGGCATGTTTATTGTGAGATGGTCTGTCCTTTCCACTACTTATATGGTACACACCTTGAGAATTTCTTGGTTATTCATTTCCTGGCAGTTGCTTTTAAAGATTGAAAAGTTTACCCAATTCCTCCAAATACATTTGCAGTACAGTCTTTTTATTTTTATCTTGTACAGTATTCTTTTTAAATTGATTGTCTAACAGTCTTTGAATAATAAAACAGCTATATTAGTATTTTGTGTTAAATTGAGCTAACTTATATACAGTATTTGGGGAATTCACTTTCCATAAAGTTGAAAATTTTAGTTACCTATTTGATTTTTATTCAGTTACTGTGCATTAACCTATAAGTCAAGTTTGTATACGTGTTAGCTGATTTTTTTTCATTTAAAGGCAAAGAACTATTGAATACATTTAAACTTAATTTATACATTAAAGTGTATAAGGAGTTGAGGTTTTGTAAATAAGAAATTTTGCTATGAATATTAAGAAGTTTTAAAAGTTGTTCCAAAAGCAAATGTTTTTAGTCCAGACTTATAATAGGACTTAACTTACTTTCAGGGGAATATTGTGCTCCTGGGAATCGCCTGCGGAATTACTATGGCTCCTGGGTCTACACTTACTCATGTCCTTGTGGGTTGAGCCTCAGCTGCAAGCCGGCTTGGGCATCCAAACTTTACGGGGTAAGTTATCTAAACTGTGTGGTGTACTATCTATTGTATAGGGCATAGCTTTCAAATTATTAATGGCAAATAATTTAACATTAGATAAAACAATTTGTGATTGTTATGACAAGTATTATATGCAGTATGAAGTTGTTACTGAGGTATGTTTTTCATCTGAATGTTAGGGCTGGGCAGTCACCAAAATTTTTTAAACTTATGGCATAGAAGGACCAATCTTAAAAAATAATTTAGTTTTGTTTACAATAATGTAAGTTTTAGTAAGAAGGTCTTAAAGAGAAGTTGATACTAGGAGTGTACATACAAACTTTTCTTCCTTTAAACTAGGGAGTATGTCTAAAGCGGAGCTAGAACAGCCATTGAAGTCGTTAACGAGGTACTTAATGACAGGTAGTGAGCGTGGGTGAGAACCCCAGTCATCCATCTGTCGGAACAGTCACTTTCGTTTTCAGCCGCAGGACTTATGGACGAACTATTGCGCTCTTACCAAATAGTTTCATCATTCTCTTTATTACAGGAAGTGAATGCCGACTGATACTTATTATTATGGATATGAAAAAAGAATTTCTTACTTCTTAGGGAGAAGGTGGACGTTGTAACTGGTTATGGTTAAGCCAGCCGTACATCTCCACACTTTACTTCATGTAGGACCATGAGCCACGGACCAAGTTTCGTCCCCTCTGCCAGGTTCACAGTGACAGGTTAGGGTCCAGCGCTATACCCCAGGGGCCATGGCTTAGGTTTTCTTTAGCCAGGCAGGACAGGAGTGTACTGCTCTGTACACTTTATATTCCCTGGTTGATGGAGGAGCTTCGGCGCACTCCCTCAGCCTTCCTACCTAGACAATTTACTCCCTTTACCATGGCTAGGGTAAGAGGTTATTCAGGATTTGTTTGCCGATCCTCCAACATCATTGAAAGCACTCTCCTTGCAGACAGGTAGAAGGGATGTTGGATAAGAGCACAATTAAAGTGACTGGGCTTAAACGATTAATGATTTCCTGGTGGAGAAGTCAACTGGGGGACTTGAGACTGGTCATAATATATATCTCTCTCTCTCTCTCTTGAGACTGGTCATTATCTCTCTCTCTCTCTCTCTCACACAATTGTGTACGTCAAACGAAGTTCAGGATGGAAACAGTATGTTGTATGCCGAGTTCCATGTTTTGGGGGACCTTAAGGATGCTTCCCCTTTTATGGTATGGTGTACCAGTTAAAGACTCTACTTCAGTCTGGGTACTGCTACTCGGGTGTTCACCTTGGTAGCAGCTTGGACCCACTTGCTAGGGATGTCTTCATATATTAAGTTTGGCTGATAATGGCCTTCTCTGTGGGGCAGTTTTTACTGTACAAGATCAACTTCTCTTGTTAACATATGGGGATTCTGATAAACTCAGAGAAGTTGAATCTCATACCCAAGCAAAGGTCAAAGTACTTTGGTATGCTGATAGACACGCTGCAGTGAGTGTCTTTCCGTCAGACTATTGCATCAGTTAGCTCAAGCAGGTAGCACAACTATTGCTGTTTCAGACAAAAATCCCAGCTTGGCGTTGACAGAGTCTTCTCGGTCACCTTTCTTTGCTGGAGAAGCCTGTTCTCATGGGTGCCTGCATCAGAGATCTATTCAGTGGTGTTTGAAGAATCAATGCCAAGGCTCCAAGGATCTGCCCTTTCTTCTTGTTCCAGTGGGGCTGGAGACTCTGGACAATCTTGCCTAGTGGCTGAGGTATTCTACTCAACTCTACGCCTCCTGGCATGCAAATGTTTTCAGAGACGTCGAAGGAGGGTGGAGCGCATACCTGAATGACCTGGTCACCTCAGAAGTGTGGTTAGAAGATATGCAAACGGCCTTTCTTGCTCTGCAAGCATTCCAAGAATGTTTGAGGAGGCATATGGAAGTGGTGATGAGGAACAAGGGGACACGGTCTCTCAGGGCTGACGAAGGTGATACATACTTGGGCTGCATTCCACGCCATAGAGTTGTCAGCCAAGTACATTCCATGCTAAAGAAATTCAATAGCAGACACTCGGTCATCAGGGAATGCATATGCCTTTAATCTGAACACCCACCCTGAAACATCTGCCAATTAACGAGTGTTGATTATGCCAGGACTCTGGATGATCCTGATGGCTTTCAGATGGTCTCATGCCGAGTGGTTTCCACACCAGTCAACACTACTAGTCGAAATCTCTGTCAGCCACTTCTTTTTAGGTACTGTACCACTAATCATAAAGTTGCTGGAATTTCACGTTTGGAAGCTTTCCAGCATCTCTTCTCAGCAAAAGGTTTTTGGTGAGGCACTGGACAGATGTCTCGGTACCTTCAACAGTTTACCAGGGAAAGTATGCAATCTTCTGTGATTGATGTCATAGAAGGGATAAGTCTCGGGTTAAAGACACTATAGCGCATATTGTGGATTTCTTCATCTTCTTGTGACGAGAAAAGTGACTCATATGTGGCTGTCAAAGATTACTGTTTAACCTCGAGCATGATCTTTTGACTGTAGGTTTTTCAGCTGTAGGCCTCTTCTCTCCGTGGGAGCTTTCTATGCCCATCCCGTAACCTCAGGCCCCCAGAGTGGGACATTGGAGCTTTTCATTAGGTCAGACAGTTCTGACTCTTGTGGCTGTCTCTTTGCCAGCCTTCACACTGGCGAAGAGAGTTGGCGAGTTGCATGGTCTGTTACATAGTCACCCTCACTGAGAGATGAAAAGTCTCCTTTAATTTTGTGCTTGGTTTGTAGCCAAAACAGAGCAACTGTTGGTGCACCCGTTTCGAGACCTACATCCCTTCTTCACCAGAAATGTTGGGTGGTGATTGAGAGATGCTTTTGTGTCCCTTGAGGGCTCTGCAGTGCTATTTGAAGAGGACCCAACACCTCAGGCCTGAGTGTCCGTGACTTTTCATTTGCACTGGCAAGATCAAGAAAGGTGTTAAAGAACACTACCTTTTCTGGCTTCGTGAGATGATCTGTAAAGCGCACGCCTCTACTCCTAGGAGGTTCGAGTTACCAGCTTGGACCAGAGCTTACAAAGTTAGAGGTTTAGACCCCACCCAGCCTTCAAGAGGAATCTTGCACTTGGTCAGATGTTGAAGGGTGTGGTATGGAAAAACCAGACCACCTTCATCTATGGGAGTATACCTACAGGTCCCTCAATACCTTTGTACTTGGTCCTTTGGTGGCTACTCAAGCAGTTGTATAGCTAACCTAGCTTCCACACGGGATAGGAAGTATCTTTTCTATGGTAACATAGATATGTCAGGAATGAAAGGTAGAATGACTGGACCTTCTTCATTTTCCTGTCCCCTCTCTTGGGGATGAAGCACTCGTATTGTTCCTCGGTGGTTCGACTGGATGCTGGTAAGCTACACTTCTGAGTCCAGTACAGTAGAGATGTACCTACCCAATGTTGGAATTTATAAACCCATTGAACATCAATGCAAGGTATATTATTCTGGATTGCCATCCCCTTCCAGGTAAGGGATTCCTCATTTGACCACGTACCAATCTTCTTGGATAGGTCAGGTCCTATTAGTCTATACATCTCTATGAGAGACAGGTAGGAGGCTGGAGTGTTCTCCTTTGCTGCCTTATGGGACTAAGCAGATTGACACTTCCAGAGAAGAAAAAGAACCAAGCAATTCGGTTATAAGGGTACTTCACCCACCAATTAGAGGTCCCTATTTTGAAGGACGAAAGGTTTGTATACGCATAGGAAGAAAAACATTTTTAAAGTAATTTGTATTTTTCCTAGTAATACAATCCTTTCAAGTTGAACTTCCCACCTCAAACACCCCTCTCAGTCCTGAGCTGAAAGTCAATAGCGACGTGCTTCTGATAGGTGGAAGGGCGGGACACCTTACCCTTGCCTACCATTCTTGTTAACTACCTTGTTAACGAATTTAATATATGTTCCAGGTCTGCTGAAAACAAGTTTCCCATTTCAAAGAACTAAGGTTTGTATAGCTAGGAAATATACAAATTACTTTTTAACTTTATTATTTTTCTTTCATTATGGCTATAAATTTTGTTTAAATGCATTTTATTCAACAAGCTTCATAACCTTCTGGTTCTCCATCCTATTATAATTAGTACATGCATCCCAGAAAATCTGATTCAAAAGTTAATTTTCTCAAACTGATATTTCATCAATATGGTTCGTGTAGGATGATATATCTAGGGTTTGTTTCCTATTAATCTTCTTTGGGTAGGACCAGAATCTGATAATGTCATGTGTAGCTGGTCAGCATTATATTTTTGTTCCTTGCAAGGAGCTTTTTTTTTCTTGAATAAAATAAATTTCCACCCTTTAGGTCCATTCATTTCATTTAGCATTTTAGTTTAATTTACTGACATTGATTTTTTCACTTCAAGTTTGGTCATGGAAAAATAGTACTGTAATAAACAGCATAGTTTTTTTTTTTTTTTTTTTTTTTTTTTACGTTTACAAGGAAATGTAAGAAGGGTGGTGATGTAATAAGCTTCACAGTACTGTACAGTATGAATAGCAGTTGATGTAAAATATTTAGTCATTTCGTTTGTGAAGTCAATCAATTAATAATTAATAAAATGTATAAAATTCATTAAGGACTTGTGAATTAAATGTCCAATATATAGCACGATTTTCTGTTTTTGCCAGCATGAGAGCACCTGCTTTTGTATAATATTCAAACATAGACTAGACTAAGCTCATTACCCAAGATATAACCAAAGAGCACTTGAAAGGCTTTCCCGAGTAACCAAGTTTTCGTGCCGTATGTAAATGTGTTATTGTAACTTATTTTTTTAAGCATGAAGGAACTCCTGTAGCTTTGTTCGAGTGGATAATCTGTACAATACCTCTTCATTATCGTTTCATATTACCTTTTAGATTTATGGTTTGATTTAATCAATTTGTTTGCTACACTGTACATTACCGTACTGTTATTTATTCTTAATAGTATAATCACACATTTTCCATATATGCTTGCTGTAATTGTGTATAAAGTTGGGGTTTTGCGAGCAATAATGGTTTGGGAAACATTTTTTAATGTTGTAAATGATTTGCACAGGACATTTGCAAAGGCTATTACTGTACATTTACTTGGTAAGGTTAGACACCAAGGTTTAGAGTACACCACCACAAGTTAAAAGGTTTATCATGTACAATTGCCACATTTTTAAAGTATTTCACATTTCTTAAGAGGCATAACTGACGAGAAAGGAGGATTACTGTATAATGAATATTATTAGTTACTTTAACCAGACCAGGGAGTGAAGATATTTATTTATCTGCTATAGAGCTGGTCAATTTGATAGGTAGTCAAATGGTACATCATTGTAAATCCTAATTGCATACTGCATATATCTTTTACAGATAAGTGTAATGGAGGACCCAAAGTGCATGCCAGAGACAATGCATCCTTATGTTCTTGCAATGAAAGGATATGGTTATAATTCAATTAATGGCAGACATTCGAACTCCATCGACATCGTGCCTGCAGAGTGATGCAAGCAGTATTCTAAATTGATAAAAATCTTATACTGTTGGTTTTTCAAAAGAAAGATGTTTTGTAGCAGGAATGAGTTATTGAAATACAAGCATAGATATGAAGAATAAAAACTGCATTAAATTTTTCAATTAAGTCTTCTTGTCTGTGTAGTTTACTATGATAGGCAGTACAGATACATGAAAAGTTGCAGTTAGCCTCTACTGTATACAGAAAGAATATAGAACATTTATTTATTTAACAGGTTAACCATATAATGGCTTTTCACTTAATATCTGAAGTAAACTAGTTTGATGAGAAAAATTCCAGTATGATATTTATTTGTTAACTGAAAAGGCTTAAAAAACCTGGGTCACATGCCATTTTGAGAGTTGATGTAATTAGTCATTTTATGAAAGGTCTTTGTGAAGACTTGCATTTATTAGGAAGTAATCTGACAACTAAGGTCAGTGTCTGAAAGCTAGGAATGTTTTTTTCCACCGATTTCCGAGCCATAAAGGACTATTTTCATATTTACAGTACTATTGTACTTGACCTCTTGATCTTGTTCTGTTCACCAATCCCTTAATAAAATTTCTAAAAACAAAGTGGTTTATATATCCCCAAATTAAAGGTACCAGCATAATATAACTGATTTTTATTTACATTACAGAATTTTGCAATTGTCAAGTGTTGTACAAAAGTCCTCAATTTAAAATTATATATATTACCTACAAATTTTCAGAAAAAAAGTACTGTAATTCTGTAAAGCCTGTATTACTTTAAAATCTTGAACATACTTTACTACTGAGACACTTAATGAGTCATATTTGGTAACAGCAGCTATTTATTTACATTAGTTTATTAATTTTGTTTTCAATGAGAACATACAATATGTTCTCTTAGTAGGCAGGGAGGAAAGAGACGTGGTTAAAAATTCATAAAAATTACTCTACTCATTGAAGCCTGCTGAATTCCACTCATCCCCATGCTTTTGACAACAAGCTAACAACTTTAACCTAAATCAAACTAACTTGGAAACAAATCCACTGTCTACATCATCACCCAATGTGTATGCTCAACACAATAACTTGGAAACAAATCCACTGTCTATATCGTCACCCAATGTGTATGCTCAACACAATTTACAGTATATAATTATATATTATTCCTAATGGGCTCTTTAAACACTTTCATGGAAAGTTAATGCAAATATTTCATAGAGCCAATTAATATACCCCTTGATACTACTCAAACAGGAACATATAGAATAAAAACTATGAAAAAAGAACATTGGCCAATTCTAAAGATTTTCCTAAAAAAATAATAAAAAAAAACATTCATTGCACTGATATACACCTCAAGTACTAACTACTTAGAACATTGTAAAAAGCTTAACAAGTACAGCCTGTAACAACACAGACTGACAGTTCATTGAAAGGTGGACGGATATAGGTGGTGTTATACTCGTGGTGATACCCACCATCAATGAAGATTTTCTATAAGAGAGATAGAGCAATGGTGGGAGAGAATAACTATGCATTAACAAATTTTCATGTGACATTAATTTTACAAGTTTTCTCGCACTCACTGCAAAAACCAAAACATTCATATAAATGTTTAAACAAAGCCCAAACAATTATCTGGCCTTAAAACTGATCTGCATGGCATTTTTAAACCCCATGAATACTTGAATCTACTGTGTAAGTAGGTGTGCCAGGCTTTTAAATGTAATTTCAATTTTCTTAGTTCTTCCTTCATTTCCTAAAGTTTCTAAGTGCCACTCCTTTCCCAAGTTTCTAAGTGCCACTCCTTTCCCTTATACTTCCTCTCTAGTACTGTACATTAATCTACACTTTACTTTGGTTTGATGCAAATAACTGAACCTCATGTCAAAGCTTCATTATTATTTTCTATAACTTGAGTTTTCCTCTAATCTTCTGATTATTAAATTTGCTATAACATATGTCACTTCTGTTTTTCCTAGCTATACAAACATGAGTCTTTCAAAATAGAGAACATGTCTTCATCAAAGCTGGCTTGGACATTAAATTCATTAAATGACGTGGCGAGTGCAGGCAAAGAACCCTGTACCCCCACCTGAGAGAAGCCTTTCACTTTTGACCTTGGGTCAGGACTGAGAGAAATGGTTGAGGTGGGATGTTTAACTCTATAGGACTACAGTTTGTTCAGCTAGGAAAATTACAAATTACTGTACTTTTAAATTCATTTGTTCTTATGCTTATACAAATCTTTCGTCCTTTAAAATAGGGAAACTTGCTGAATGTCAATGGAGGGTTGGAAGGGAAACGAACTGGTTTGGTCTTTTTCTTCCCTAAAAGTGTCAATCTGCCTGGTCCCATACAGAAGCAGAGATATGACTCCAGCACCTATTTATCATAGGAATGAATAGACTGATAGGGCCTGGCAGGTCCCAAAAGATTGGTTTGAAGGTTGCTCATGAATGGCAGAGGCCAGGGACAGTGAAATTGTCCTAGCAAGCAAAACAATGCTCTAGAGACTGACCATATATACATATGATCAGCACCCAAGCCCCTTCTCCACTCAACCTACGACCAAGGAGGGCCCAGCAATGGCTGCTGATGACTGAGCAGATGGACCTAGAGGCTCCCTTAAACACTCGATCCTGGTCAAAGGAGGGATCCCTTCCCTTGAAGTGGATAGGGATCCAGAGTAATATGCGTGGCGAATGATGAGCAACAGGTTGGTGTATATGACACAATCCTCCTCCTTGTCTAGGTAGGATGGTGGAGATATTCCGAGATACTTCTCTAAATTATTAGAATAGGGCTTTGAAGTGTAGCTTATTCGCATCGTCTCATCCTGCAAGTAACACTTCGTCCTCAAGAAAGGGGCCAAAAGAATGATGAATCAATCATTCTACAGTATACTCATTCCAGAATTGCATCTATATATTACCAAAGACACAAAGAGGTTTACTGTCCACCATGGCAACTTGGCTTGCTACACAACTACTTGAGCAGCCATCCCAGGACCAAGCACAAAGGTGTCAAGGGATGTGTGGGTATACTCTTGTAACTTAAGGTTGGGAAGGTGTGATCTTTACATACCCCAGCCCTCAACACCTGACTGACTGTAAGAATCCTCTTGAGGGCGAGGGTGGGACCGATACCCCTGACTTGGTGAGCTTCAGTCCTAGCTGATACTCTCTGACCCTCTCAGTGGTCAAGGGGAATGCTTCATGGATCATCTCATGAAGTCAGTGAGAAATTTTAATCCTGAAACCTTTTTCTTGGTCTAGTCAGTACCAAGGAAGAGTTGCTGACGCAGGCCTGAAGTGTTGGGTCTTCTTCAAATAGCACTGACAAGCCCATAAGGGACACAATAGCATCTCCTCTCAATTACTACCCAATGCTTGTCGGAGAGGGGACGGAAAAAGACGAACGCGGGGTCGTGTCCTTAAGGATTACGAGTTTTGGCCACGAAACCAAGGGAGACTAAGGCAGTGAGACCGTGTAACTCGCCTACTCTCTTTGCGGGTGCTAAGGCAGTAAAAGACAATCCTAAGTCAGAACCATGACTGACGACCTTAAAGGTTCAAATGGGTACCCATTAGAGTCTGAGAACGAGGGTCACATTCCACTCCAGGGCCTCCAAAACTGCTCAGGCTCCTCACAAGCATAGACAACTCCCTAGAGAAAGAGAGGTCTACACCCTTCAGTCTAAAAACCATCCTCAAGCCTAAGCAGCAGTCTTTGACAGTAGCAACCAGGAAAAGCCTCTTTCAGCGAAAGAATACTAGGAAATCTGCAATCTGCGCTAGAGATTTTTCAATATTAAACTTACCCGATAATCATGTAGCTGTCAACTCCGTTGCCCGACAGAATTCTATGGAGGGATACGCCAGCTATCACAATACTAGAAGGGGGTGTATTTACCAGCGCCACCTGTGGCCAGGTACTCAAGTACTTCTTGTTGACACCTCCTCAATTATTCCTCTGTCGTGCTTCCGGCAAGACGTTCTGGGATACGCTTATGTTCTTGGAGTATTTTCACGACTTTGGTGAAGTATTTCTCTTTGATTTCGGCTGTTGCTTTACTGGAAAACTTCTATATTAGCTTAGTTAGCTTTTGGAATTAATTTGATTAATTTTGATTATTTTTGGTGACGAGAGAGTATGAACTCTCGTTCACCTTTCAATGGCCGACCCTTCCCTTAGACGGAAGTGTTGGTGTCTAAGAGAGTATAGACTCTCTTTCTTAATTTTGCTTAACAAAGTTATAGATTTATTTTATATCTCTCCGCCTCTTATAGGCCTCTTCGATTAACTTCCTTTTATTATAAACTCATTAAAATTAATTTTTATTTTTGTTTATTTTCGACCTTCCTAATAGTAGGCGGTCTTTTACCGAAGTTAATAAACTTTGAGCCCGTCATTTCGGTTTTACCTGTTAACATATTATGCTATTTCCGCCACAGAGTTTGAAAGATTTTCTTTGACAGTCTCGTACTGTTTTCAAAGCTGAACTAACGTTTTGTTTTGTCTCTGCAGTTGTTGACGTTCAGAACGTTCAACTTGCACTCTATCGTTACGATAGAGAATGAATGTTCACGGTTTCACGTTGCAGTAAGAGTAACCGTGTCTAGCGTTTTGTTCATTCTTTCTTAACTTAATGGTTTTGATCCTAATAAAGGAACTTTTCAGTTTTTTCCTTTAACAATAATATGTTTTAACGATATATATGATTGGGCTCTTCTCTCAGGTTCTAAGTCAAGAGAGAGAGAGAGAGAGAGAGAGAGAGAGAGAGAGAGAGAGAGAGAGAGATAGAGACGGAGGGAGAAAGAGGATAAACGTTTCATTCAAGCCTGCCAGGCGTACGAGTAACGTCATTATCGATTTTTGCTCTTCTCCCTAGTCTCTTTAGGGGAAGAAACTAAACGTTTCTAGAGTGATCTAGTGTTTAGTCTCTTTCCAACCACTGATTTATCTTTCATTAGATTTTTTTCTGTTACATTGTAATTCTGTTTTCGCAATTACTAACTTTGAGAAAGGATAGAATTGCGTATTTCAGGTACAAACCACTTAAGTTTCGAGTTCAGTGAAATAAGTGCAAACAGAAATCAAAGTGATAAGTGATTAGTGCGTGAGGGTACTTTTGTGCGCGCCAGTCGTCCTCCCAGTCCGGGACCTCTTGCAAGCTCCCAAGCCCAGGGGAGAAGCAATGTCGAAGGGCATAAGGGTTCGGCAGGCCTTGATCGGCGCACAGAAGTATTCTCGGTGGTTGTGGGCGTGTCTTACCGAGACCGTCACTCCCACCCGCAGACGATTGAGCCCTTATTTTGCTCGTCTGCAGAAGAGGTTAGGGGAGAAAATAAAGCAGAGTAACGCTGGTCTCAGGTCTCAAGACTTCTTTACGTTAAGTCCAGACCTATGCCAGACGTACGAAGTTAAAGTTCACAACCCGAATGCAGCACCGCCTGCACTCCCTCCACCTGTTCTCGCTGCACCTGTGCTCGCCCAGCCTGCACCTGCTCCGCCTGGTCGCAGCACCATCTGCCAGGCGTACGATGTTGTGAACTCTACTACAGTCCATGCAAGCACGGCTTTCGGACTTGATGCGTGAGTGTCGTGCTGAGAGTGTTGCTCCTCCTGCACCTGTGGTGCACCAACCTCCTGCACCCGTTCAGCCTGTGCTGCACCCGCCTGCACCGGTGGTGCACCAACCTCCTGCACCCGTTCAGCCTGTGCTGCACCCGCCTGCACCGGTGGTGCACCAACCTCCTGCACCCGTTCAGCCTGTGCTGCACCCGTTCAGCCTGTGCTGCACCCGCCTGCACCGGTGGTGCACCAACCTCCTGCACCCGTTCAGCCTATGCTGCACCCGCCTGCACCGGTGGTGCACCAACCTCCTGCACCCGTTCAGCCTGTGCTGCACCCGCCTGCACTCGCTGCACCCAGTCGCAGCTCCATCTGCCAGGCGTACGATGTTGAACCACTTTCGGAGTTTGCTGTTCACAGTGTTGTTCAGCCTCAGCCTTCTTTAAGGCAACCCTTGCTTTGGGATCAGGAGAGTTACACTCTTCCTCCTCCTCCCCTTGCTGCTCCTCCAGTGGTGCAACTCTCGGTTGGGGTACAACAACCTCTCCCCTCCGTGAGTCTGTCTGCTCAACCAGCGCTGCACCGAGTTCAACCCTCATCTAGGCAAGCTCATCTACACCATGCACTTGCGCCTCAGGAGCCTCAGCTTGCTAGAACTTTACCTTGTTCTGCGCAGCCTCAACCTTCTCATGCTCCACTCATCTCTCAGGAACAGGAACGGACTACTCCGCCTCCGTCCTCCGTTCAGCTGGTACAATCCTTGGGTGCAACTCTTGCTAGGAGTCAACCTCCTTCACCCTTGCACCTGCCTTCTGCTCCGTCTGTTGTTCAGCCTATGCAGTCTGAACCTCAGGTTTTCCCTCAAGTTGAGGAAACCTCTGTTGTTGTTCCAGCTCGTTCTGACTCTGCTGTTCAGCATACCATGGTTTAAACCCCATGCAAGCATGCATTAAGCACTCTAGCACTGGTCATGGAATTTCTGAGAAATGTTAAACGCCATGCACACGCTCTGCTTTCCTTTCAGCAGGCTCTGCTTACAGCAGGCTCTACTTCCTACATGCTCAGCATTCAGCATGCTCTGCATTCAGCATGCTCTGCATACAACATGCTCTGCATACAGCATGCCCTGCATTCAGCATGCTCTGCATACAGCATACTCTGCATACATCATGCTCTGCATACCTTACCGCATGCTTCTCAACACATCTTGGGTTGTTGCCAACTCACTAGACTGTCAAGCAGTTTCATAACGTTGCCTTCTAGTCTGCTGCTTTGCACCAGTGAACCCTCACTCAGAGAACTTAGCTTTTCTAGGATAAGGTCCCTGTAGATGAGAAAGTTCTTTTCTCCCTCCTTCTGATATTCCCTTGAGGACTCTGTCATTTGGAGGGAGCCTTTAGCTGCATAACCTCTTATGGACTTTTATTTAAGCATAACATGCTTACAGGGAAGGTAATGGTTACACTTCAGCCGCTAATCCCGTCTGTTACCACACCTGCTCCCATAGACCTTGAGCTGTGTTGCATGACATGCAGTCCAAGCTTAGTCCTTGTTAGAGGATTTTTTGTTTACGGAGTCAATGTGTCACGGGGAAGACGTTCAACAACCAACAGAAGGGACTTGTTGTGACGCAGTGGGCAACCTCAGCAACCCGTTAAGGAGTTGTCTGTACGACCCAGACAGTCTAGACAGATTCGGGTTGTCACTGTACTTCCTCGCTTGCCCATGATTGACAGTTTACAGACTGTGCAGCAGTATCATGATCTTGTGTCCGGCTCCGTCAGACGACTGGCTTTTAAGAGCTCCCTCAAGTCGTCGCTGTCTGGAGATTTTCAAATGGACTATGGATCTGACCAAGGAACTGGGCCTCCTGGTCAATTTTGAGGAGTCTCAGCTCGTTCCATCCCAGACCATTGTCTCCTTGGGTATGGATCTTCAGAGTCGAGCTTTTCGGACTTGTCCGTCGGCCCCAAGGATCTTCCAAGCCCTAGAATGCATCCAGAGCATGCTGAGAAGGAACCGATGCTTAGTCAGGCAGTGGATGAGTCTAACAGGGACACTTTCATCGCTGGCCCTGTTCATCGAGTTAGGGAGACTCCACCTCCGCCCCCTTCAGTATCATCTAGCTGCTCACTGGATAAAGGACATGACGCTAGAGACGGGCTCAGTTCCTGTTTCCGAAGAGATGAGGTCTACTCTAACGTGGTGGAAGAACAGCATTCTTCTCAAGGAAGGTCTACCATTGGCTGTTCGGTCCTCCACCACCGTCTCTTCTCGGACGCATCGGACACGGGCTGGGGTGCGACACTGGACGGACAGGAATGCTCGGGAACATGGAATCAGGAGCAAAGGACACTTCACATCTTTTGCAAGGAGTTGTTGGCAGTTCATTTGGCCTTGATAAACTTCAAGTCCCTCCAGCTTAACAAGGTGGTGGAGGTGAACTCCGACTACACCACAGCCTTGGCTTACATCTCCAAGCAGGGAGGGACTCATTCGAGGAAGTTGTTCGAGATCGCAAGGGACCTCCTCATTTGGTCAAAAGATCGAAAGCTCACGCTGGTAACGAGGCTCATTCAGGGCGATATGAATGTCATGGCAGATCGCCTCAGCCGGAAGGGTCAGGTCTTCCCCACAGAGTGGACCCTTCACAAGAATGTTTGCAGCAGACTTTGGGCCCTGTGGGATCAGCCAACCATAGATCTATTCGCTACCTCGATGACCAAGAGGCTCCTCTTGTATTGTTCTCCGATTCCAGACCCAGCAGCAGTTCGCGTGGATGCCTTTCTGCTGGATTGGTCCCATCTCAACCTGTATGCATTCCCGCCGTTCAAGATTGTCAACAGGGTACTTCAGAAGTTCGCCTCTCACAAAGGGACACGGCTGACGTTGGTTGCTCCCCTCTGGCCCGCGAGAGAATGTTTCACTGAGGTACTGCAATGGCTGGTCGACGTTCCCAGGACTCTTCCTCCTAGAGTGGACCTTCTGCGTCAACCTCACGTAAAGAAGGTACTCCCAACCTCCACGCTCTTCGTCTGACTGCCTTCAGACTATCGAAAGACTCTCAAGAGCTAGAGGCTTTTCGAAGGAGGCAGCCAGAGCGATTGCCAGAGCAAGGACGACATGCACTCTCAGAGTCTATCAGTCTTTATGGGAAGTCTTCCGAAGCTGGTGCAAGGCCAATGCAGTTTTCCTCAACCAGTACCAATGTAACCCAGATTGCTGACTTCCTGTTACATCTAAGGAACGTAAGCTCCCTATCAGCTCCTACGATCAAGGGTTACAGAAGTTTGTTGGCAGCGGTTTTCCGCCACAGAGGCTTGGATCTTTCCTCCAACAAAGATCTACAGGACCTCCTTAGGTCTTTTGAGACCTCAAAGGAACGTCGGTTGTCCACTCCAGGCTGGAATCTAGACGTGGTCCTAAGGTTCCTAATGTCATCAGGATTTGAACCGCTCCAATCAGCCTCTTTTAAGAACCTCACATTAAAAAACTCTTTTCCTCGTGTGCTTAGCAACAGGTAAAAGAGTAAGTGAGATCCACGCCTTCAGCAGGAACATAGGTTTCACATCTGAAACGGCTACATGTTCCTTACAGCTCGGTTTTTTGGCTAAAAACGAGCTTCCTTCCCGTCCTTGGCCTAAGTCGTTCGAGATCCCAAGCCTGTCCAACATGGTGGGGAACGAACTGGAGAGAGTACTTTGCCCAGTTAGAGCTCTTAAGTACTATCTAAAGGTCAAAACCATTACGAGGACAATCAGAAGCCTTATGGTGTGCTATCAAGAAGCCTTCTCTACCAATGTCTAAGAACTCAGTTTCTTACTACATCAGGCTTCTGATTAGAGAAGCAAATTCTCATCTGAAGGAAGAAGACCTTGCTTTGCTGAAGGTAAGGACACATGAAGTGAGAGCTGTGGCTACTTCAGTGGCCTTCAAACAGAACCGTTCTCTGCAGAGTGTTATGGATGCAACCTATTGGAGAAACAAGTCAGTGTTCGCATCATTCTATCTCAAAGATGTCCAGTCTCTTTACGAGTACTGCTACACCCTGGGTCTATTCGTAGCAACGAATGCAGTAGTAGGCGAGGGCTCAGCCACTACATTCCCATAATCCCATAACTTTTTAACCTTTCTCTTGAATACTTTTTATGGGTTGTACGGTCGGCTAAGAAGCCTTCCACATCCTTGTTGATTTGGCGGGTGGTCAATTCTTTCTTGAGAAGCGCCAAGGTTAAAGGTTGTGATGAGGTCCTTTAGTATGGGTTGCAGCCCTGTATACTTTAGCACCTTTGAGTTGATTCAGCCTTCCAAGAGGAACGCTGCGCTCAGTAAGGAAGACGATCTTATTAAAGGCAGAGTAACGGTTCAAGTCGACTTCCTTACCAGGTACTTATTATTTCATTGTTATTGTGGATAACTGATTATATGAAATATGGGATACTTAGCTATCCTTTAATCTTGTACACTGGTTTTCACCCACCCCCCTGGGTGTGAATCAGCTACATGATTATCGGGTAAGTTTAATATTGAAAAATGTTATTTTTATTAATAAAATAAATTTTTGAATATACTTACCCGATAATCATGATTTAATCGACCCTCCCTTCCTCCCCATAGAGAACCAGTGGACCGAGGAATAATTGAGGAGGTGTCAACAAGAAGTACTTGAGTACCTGGCCACAGGTGGCGCTGGTAAATACACCCCCTTCTAGTATTGTGATAGCTGGCGTATCCCTCCATAGAATTCTGTCGGGCAACGGAGTTGACAGCTACATGATTATCGGGTAAGTATATTCAAAAATTTATTTTATTAATAAAAATAACATGTTCCAACCAATCACAGATGATAGCCAATTTTCTCTGGTAGACAGCAGCAGAGGACCATCACAGACACCTATAGATCTGCAATGCCTTGCAAAAAGCCTTTCACTAGATGCTGGAAGACTGCAACTGTGAAGATCTAGTAACTTACAGATTGGTCGTACCTCTGAAGCTGCACCTGACAGTAAAGTGAGGGCCATTAGTGTAGTTCTCTTTGAACTTTGACTAGTGCTAAGATCACGAAACCACCCGGCATGTGGCCATCTGGGAGCCACAAGGGCCATCCTAAGTCCTGGAGTAATCAGCACTCTGTTGATTAATGGACAGGTCAGGGTGAATAGCAAAGGTGTAGGCATCTAGGTGATCCCACCCATGAGTTTGAAGGCAACTTTGAACATGACCCATTAATCTGGAACAGGGGAGCAAAAACAAGGGGAGGTTCCTTTTTAGTGCTTGGCAAACAGTTCAATCCCTGGAGAAGCCTACTGAACCAGAAACCTCTCTGGCAACTGTGCATGCCTGCTAGTTCATTCCTCTTGTACCTAGCTAACAACTCTCTGGTGTAGAATGTCGCCCTAATGTGCATCCACTAAATCAACTCGTAGAGTGGGTGTTGGATCGTGCCCCCTTGCTTGATATAAGACACTACAGTGGTATTGATATACAGTAAACAATACTGTACTACCGAGTGTTTCCTCAACATTCTTGATAAAACTAGGTCGTTAAGGTGTGCGGCCCACATCCGTCTTTCAATACATCTAAGCACAGTTGCAGGGCAGGAGGCAGAGAGTAGAGTGGAACTCCCCTGGTGAGGTTTTCCCTGTTCAAACAACAAATAAGATCATCCTGAGTCTCCTTTCCCACTGGAACAGGATGGATCGAAGATCCCTTGACTCTGACTCGTGATATGTCAATTACCACTGAAGAAATGTATGGTGAAAGTTCTCGGAGTGGTGGCTGAAAAGACTCTTAACGCTTAGCTGGTACTTCATTCTCGGAAAGAAATGGTCGCACTACCTCCTTGAGTATGCTGATGCAATTGTCTGACGGAAAGACTCCTGTTACTGCTGAGTCTATCAGTGTGCCCAAATACTTTAACCTCTGCTTGGGTATGAGATTACTTTTTCCAGTTTATCACAATCTCGTGACAAAAAGTAATAAATCGATCTCCTGTAGCCGCTGCCCAAAGTAGGAGGTAAGGATCAGCTAATTATCAACAGACTTATCTCTTGTGAGTGGGCCCAAGCTGCTATAAAGGTGAACATATAAGTGAACACCTGAGGAGCAGTACAAGTGAACATCTGAGGAGCAGTACAGAGTCCAAAGCAGAGTCTTGAACTGGTACACCATATTATAGAGAGAGAAGCAGAATTACTTTCAAAAGGGCTGATGCATGGGTACTTGAAAGTATGTCCTTAAAATCTGCCAAAAGCATGGAAATCAGACCAAAACATACTGTTTCCATCCTGAACTTTGTTTAAATGCATAAACTCATTCAGTGGAGAAGTCGATGACTGACCTCCAGTCCCCAGTTGACTACACTAGGAAGAGTCGACTGTAGAAGCCAGGAGACTTGATCTCATGTTTCTCTAATATCCCTGCTACCTCTACATAAGGCCAGTAACCCCTACTCTCTGCTCCAGCCAAGGGGAACTGCTGGCAAGTATCCTTATTCCTTTCTTCAAATGGCACCTCTCATTGGAAGGACCAGGATAGGTAGCTTGAAAGGCCTGTGCATACACAGAGTAATCTTAGGAAAAAGTTGTGGCTGGTCCTGTTTGGTGCCTCGGAAAGGCCCCGGTAGGTTTCCTTGCACCCAACCCTGCAGACATGACCGAATCCAAGGGTTTGGCTGTAGCTCCCTCGAAAATGCCAGGGGCCCTGAAAGAAACTGCATACTGGATCCGGGAGTCCTCTACTTCACCACCACTTCACATGATTCCTTAGAAGGAGAGATCTGCCACTGTGGGAGAGGTAGCTTTAGCTACTGTATGAATTTCTTGTTTCACACCCATAATAACAAGCAACAGCCAACATTCCCTTCCTGTAGGAAAAAGAAAATTGAAAAAGTTTGGCAAGGGCACAACAATACGTCCATACTGGTTGCGGCCAAACACAAAAGCAAAGAACTTCCGACAGGTGAGGGGGTGGGGGCTTCCTTACCTAAGGTCACCAACTTTCATTAACTACCTGGCTGATGAATTCTACGGCCGATCCAGCTCCGCTGAAGACATGTTCCCTATTTCAAAGGACGAAAGTTTTGTATACAAGTAGGAACAAACGGACACTTTTTTATCAATGAATCTCATTAGATAAAAATTTCTATCTACACAAAACTAAGTGGGGTAAGGAATATGAAGTACTATATGTACTTGTTAAAAAAATATTTCTATTCTTAACCTGGAGAATCAAATTGTCCTAATAGCTACAATTTCTAAGTACAGTACTTAATTACCAAGATACACTCTTCAACAAGAAAATAACATCCAGGCAACAGCATCTTTAAAAACACCCAATGTGGCATGAAGAAATTATTATCCATAGGTATCCTACTGTAATTTATGGGCTAAGTATATCAAAACAGCCCAATTTACAACAAATCAAATGTTATGCTACACATCCTCATTTTGCAGGCATTACAACAAGAAAATCAACTAAATAATTTTCCGAATGGTAGCATCCAATACATTATGTATGAGGTCTAAAGTACACAAATTTATTGCGCAAAAAGTCTTACAGGTGTGTCTGAAAGCCTTGTCTTGCCAGTATTCCTATGGTACAAATATTTCTGGGCAGTTCGGAAACACTATCGTCAATATAAAATATCCTATAAATTCATCAAAATAAGTCTACACAAATACTGTTAAAGTACACTAAAAACACAAGTCATTACAGTATATACATTAAGGCTGCAAAAGCCATTCACACCTCTGTTACGTGGAGTTCATTAACAAAATTTCATTATAATTTACTTTATGATAATGTAACGAATTAAAACACTATTTACTGTTACACCTGACACTTTGCCAAACACTTGATTTCAAAAGGCACCTTAACTTGGCTGCATCACAGAAGACTACTATTTAGTATAAATAAAATCCCAGGCAATTCATAATTCTTTGTAAAAAGTATTCAAACCACTTAGGTATTAAAGGAATACTTCCAATAATAATAAAAAAAACTTTGTACAAGCTTCCGTCAATTATATGAATTAAAAACTAATTTTACTAAAATGAAATATCATTCAAGTTTAGAAAATTTCTGGACATGAAATTCAAGTTCTTACTATAAATGAGCACACATAATTTAGTAACACACAGTGTTAGCTAAGATAAGTTCTTAATGGTATAAGGAATCAAAACATCAACCAAACATTTCAGTTTACAGATAACTTGTATCCTACACTATAAAACAGTAATAAATATCACTGGATACCTAAAATAATTTTAATTACAGGTACTGTATGATAACATTTTTATAAGTATATCTATAAACTAACTTTTTGAGCTTTGAATCGCCTTTTTATTGTAATTTTCAAGAGTTTCGTAAATGGTTTTATTTGAATACTTACATTTTTCTGAACCACAGGTACACGTAAAATGTTTGTATTTTATGATCCAGAATTTTTCCCCATAATCAAACCTGAAATAAGGATAATCAGATCATTACATTTTAACATAGAAAAAATGCTAATGCTGTAAAAAAAAAAATTCCAGTGCTACCCTACCATACTGTATTTACCAATCCTAATAATCTTGTTCTGGAACTGTTTCACTAAATCTATATATGGTAAAATATTACTACTTTAAAAGTAATACATACCCTAGTTCCTCATCAGCTTCAATATCTCGATTGGCAAAGAAGGCTATTCTTGGGAATGTCAGATCCTGATGATCTATGAAGACTTTCACAGGAGTTAGGTTCGGCTCACACAAATGGTTGATGAAGCGGGCAATATTACCATAACCACGAGCATCGATGCAAAAGGTTTCACTATCCTATAAACAAAGTTTACAAAATTTATGAATAAACTTAAAAACAAATAACAGCAACACATGTGCACTTTTCTTTTTAGTGCAATGTACAATTACAGAAAATTATTTCAACAGAACAAGGTACTAAATATCCATGGAACTTTGGTATCAATTTTTTGAAAAGGTTCCCATTGCCCTTGAAAAAAAAAAAAAAGGTTGACAGAAAAATCCTATTTCTGGGGATGCTGCTGCGTCGTCTACAAGGGCTTTCCGTAAAAGCTAAAACAAGGAATCCAATAAGACATGAAAATATCAAAGAAATATTGTCTCCCCTGATCTACAACCAGAGTTCCAACATGCTGGGAACGAACTGTGTTTATAAGTGAGACCCTCGAAATGGGGTAAAATGCCTATGCACCCCGCATGGGCGGCAAATGGGTACTGTGTGACTTATTTCTATGCAGTGCATGCTAATCTCAGTAATACTTAACCACAAAAAATGCTCATATGGAGGGAAATTCTTACTTGCAGACCAATACAATACTTGTAAACTAATTTGTGTTTACCATGCTAGCATACTGATTTGATTGTAATTGAAGTTACTTGTAAACTGAGGTACTACTGTACTACCTGTTACTACCAAGAGTTAGTTAGGCTAGGGGGTGTAAAAGGGGAAGGTTAGGCCTGAAATATTGTCCTGAATGAAAATTTATTGGCTTCTGAGCTTCAACAAGATATTCATAATATAACTTAAAACTAAACTCATTGGGTTGTTACAAAGAGAAAATATGGACTGGGTTTACCATCATCAATCACACCACAATCAAGTAGCATAGCCTTTTCTGCTAAAAACAATCCGTCTGTAACACTAAAATCTCTATTACAGAAACTGCCAAGGAAAGTATTTCAAGAACACTTCCTGCATTATAACCCACAAACAACATTTATTTTTTTTCAAAAACCTGGTTTCATACCTTGCATTCAAAATTTTTAATTCATTAGCAGTAATGATAGGCTCAAAGAATGAAATTAAATTGACACGAATACGATCAATTAAATAAGTTTCATACATGTCGACCTGAAGATCTAACAGCTAAATGATACAACAATTACCATCGATTCTTTGTAATTGACTAAATGATAAAAGAATTAACATCTCTTCTTTGTAATCAAGGTACTGTAGCTTAGCATTTGATGATAATTAATAATAATATCCACTATGAAAATGGAAAAGTGAGAAATAGAGAAATATACATAGACTTCCAAGTAGTTGTTGCCAAACACTTTCGAGAAAAACACATTATCACAACTCACCTTTAACAACCTATTAGTTGAGTTTTTAATAAGAAACATAAGGTTTAAAACGAATACAGCATACAGGTACTGTATTTCAATATATTTGCAATGTAGCTTTGATTTGTTCATACACATCTTCCTGTGTGGAAGGATAAATCGAAACCTAAGGCACTCCTACCCATTCATTTATAACTGGCATGGGAACTGCTCTTCACTTGCTCAGGTTAAGTTTCAGAACTTGCAGGGTTAAGGCAAAGACTTTGCAATGGCACCTCGAGTGCACTTGCAATGTATTGTATTTTTGTTCATTTCTTCCTTTTACTGCATATCAATTGTCCTACACAAAAGGATATACTTCAATTTTTCTTTTCAATAACTCTTTCATTGAATAAAAATAATTCTACAATATCTTAAGGTTTTCTTTCTAGCAAGACTCATTTTGGTAAAATGGTATTAGTGTTTATCATTACCCAGCTAACACTAATCCGTGAGGAGCAAGTGGCCAAGCTAACAAGCAAATGAAGCACGTTGCCAACTGAAACGTGATGAGAAGGATCAGCTTTAGCTGAAACCTCACCAATACCATTAAACAGCTAAGAAAATCATACAATATAAAATGCTTTCCACACTTGAAAAAACATGGTTGCTAGAGAATGTTTACTTTAACAAGTTGAGGGGTATTAGGATACAAACTACCAACTTTGTTTTCTAACTCTCAATCTAGTTGTCTAAAACAGTGACTAGGAATGCGGGAATGCAAGAGTTTAGCAGCCAAAGGATCTAAAGTAATTAAAGAAGCCAAGGCTCTACTAGAGGATCTCAACACACTATTGCACCGTGAACACTCAGAACCCTTACTGAATGGAACATTATCATCTTACATATGACTAAGGAAGTCTGGTTAGGGTTAGCAACTAGCTAGGTAAGACAATAATTACTGGTTGCAAGTGAAGACACCATGGTCTTCTGAGATTAAACAAGAGTAAGTCAAATAAGACCTTTGTCATCCTCCCTACTATAAAAAACTTGAGAGGAACAGAGGCAATCACTCTCCTCACAACTGTAATCTAAATCACAGTACTATCCCTGTGCAGTAATTACAAACAAATCCAGGTGAAGAAAACTTAAAACACAAGAAAATTTATAATGTGGAAGAGGGGCACGTCAAGTTGTACCGATAGAGACAGAGAAACTGAAATACTGTAGCAAAGACCCTGGCACTTTGCTTGTCAGCATTGACCGCTAGCATGTCATTATTTTACTAGAGGCATGTGTCAACTGAGAGGAAAGAAAGGAGGGAATTTTTTTTTTTTTTTTTTTCTAAGGGTAAATATCAATAGTCTCAGCTTTTGGAGAAGCAATATGAACATCAGGAGAGGATCATAGAAATAAAAATACTGTACAAATTCAATATTCATACAAATTTTAATCTTTACCGCCAAACGTTACCTTAACAAAAATGAAAATGTCTGATGGTAAAGACACGATTGGTCATATTGTGCATATGCACTAATTGTTTACCCTTTCATCATATTTTTGTCTGAGAATAACCTATAACAAATTAAAAGGGATTTATTGTATAAGCAATGGGTTAAAACTAAGTATATTTGAATTTGATTTCAAAAATTTCTTCACTTCAACACTTCAAAAGGAAATCAAGATAATACAGTAATTCCATCCCTGTCAAAGCCTATAGTACAACTCAATTCTCAATAAGGAATTACATACTGCATTTTAACAAATAAACTAACCTTATTAATAACTAATAAATTGCTGTAAATATTTGATCAACATAATCAATGAAAAGGGCATGCATTGTGGTCATTTTATCATTATGAACTAGGATTACAGGCACTCACTCTATTGTCCAAATCAAACAAATATGAGTCATCCTCTCTTTGGTCAGCTTCCAAGTCTGTGATAATCTCTCCAACATATTCGCACACATAGGAACCCTGCAAAAAAAGTTAAGGAAATACTTAAAAAAGCAAGGGAATGTAAGTGTTGATTTAGTTTCTAATTCTCCTTTGTGCCTCTTTTAATCTGTAAGCATGTATCAATTACCTTTGGGGAATCTATGAATTAATTTTCAAGGTTCACATTTTCTGGGGGGTTTTAGATTTAAAGAAGAGTTATCAAAAAAAAACCTCTTATTCTAAACATGACATTTCACCAAACATTCTGTGACTATCTCACTTGAGAACATCTTTTCTCTAGTAGTAGTATTAATCACCTGTAAATACTCCTGCATTGCTAAGATTTCTACTTCCCTTTTTTTAATATTAATATTTTAGTCTTTCATTAAGGCCTATGACCTCCCTCAATTTGTAATATTCTCTATGGCTCCTTGGTAATATTCTTATATTCATTACTTTAACAAAAACCACAAGAACGAGAGAAAATTTTTCTTCCCTCTATCAATAAAATTCTGTTCTGAATTCACTTTCCTCTTCAGGGTCAAACATATACACACACACAGATGAAGTAATTTGTTAGTTTTTAACAAAAAAAATGTTGCACTGTTATTTACTAAGTTAGTGTTAGTAAGTGATGAGTGTTCACATTCATTTTCTACCTTTGCCAATAGTCTTTAAACAAAACAATATAACAATTATATCAATATAGCCTTCAGCAAAATATTTTATTTTTGTTGGAATTCTTGGAATCATATACCGCTGAAAGTTGAGGGCGGCTTGTTGAAAGAATGTGATACCTGTAAACTTTTTAGATGATTTTAGAAAATTTCTCAACCTCATGGTGGCACAATAACCTGTTTGCTGATCCAATCTTCCTGCTGAGCTGTATATGTTCTACCCGCTATGAAGAGGTCAACATACAAGTTACTCCTTATTTACTATAAACTTTATTTCCAAGAGTACTATATAGTACTGTATATCTACATCAAAAGATGAAATGCAATCTATCATAGCTGATAGAATAAAACTAGGCCTGTATGAGGGCTCTTTCCTAAAAAATGTATAAAGTGTCTTGAAGTCTTAAAAGGACCCTATAAAAAAAAAGGTTCTCAGATTTTAAGCAAACACTATATTGTGTTAGATATTCATAGGTAAGAATGAAACAGCTCAAAAAAATTCCTAATTATTCTATCACTACTGTATAATGCACCATGTATTTTATACTCTTCAATGGAATTATACCATGCAAAATAGTGTGCCAAATAAAACTCTTCATTATACTAAGGAAGAAAAACTTCCAATCCAATCATAAATTTTCTATAAAACTATTTTTACAAGTCATATAATATTATAATTTCTCATGTTATCTAAAAATGTTTTTTTGTTTCATAAGGTGATCAGTCATACAAAGCATAATAAAACAAACATTTGAGGGATTCTAAGAAACAATCACTCATAACTTTGAATACTAACCTTTTGAATAGTTTTCAATGCGCGAACTCCCCATCCTTTCCCATCTGTTTTGAACAGTTGCATGTGAGCAGAAATCCCATGTTGAACAACTCGGTTATTACAAGACAGCTTGTTGCAACGACATGCTCGATTGCACTCAAATATCATGGGTGGATCTGTAAAGCCGTAAAACAACATATGAATGAAAATTGTAAAAGGGATACAGTAATACAAATTATTAAGTCACTTGTATGTTGGTATTTTTACCATGGTAATAAATTTGTAACAACCAATAGCTATAAATGAGAGAGAGAGAGAGAGAGAGAGAGAGAGAGAGAGAGAGAGAGAGAGAGAGAGAGAGAGAGAGAGAGAGAGAGAGAGAGAGAAAGAGAGAGAGAGAGACTCACCAGTATAGTTAAATGTTGATAGAAGTCTTCCATCTGGATCATACCAACATTGGAAATTAAGTTGACCACACCCACATGTATCTGCATTACAGCCATCTTCACACTCGCACCACTGCAAAAAAAAAATATATATATATTTTCTGAGCTCCAGGAAAAAAATGAACTGCAGGTAATCAATTGCTCAGGGTATATTTTATCAAATTACTCTTACAAACCAATTTTGTAATTAACATGACAACATAATGCATGGTAATCATAACAATTCTACATGTTATATGAGATAAAACATGACAATACCAGTTATAACATTGAATCTTAAGGGGTGTT
>NC_090730.1:17308737-17408737 GCF_036898095.1 Palaemon carinicauda
CAGTCTGATAAAATAGGATAAAGCATTCTTTGACATAGGCAAAGATGGTTTCTTAACTGAACACCATAAAGCTTCAGACGGGCCTCGTAAAGGTTTAGTTCGTTTTAAATAGAACTTAAGAGCTCTTACAGGGCATAAGACTCTTTCTAGTTCATTTCCAACCATACGATAAGTTTGGAATATCGAACGATATTGGCCAAGGCCGAGAAGGCAGCTCGTTTTTGGCTAGAAAACCAAGTTGTAGAACATGTAGCCGTTTCGGATGAGATTCCGATGTTCTTGCTGAAGGCATGAATCTCACTGACTCTTTTAGCTGTGGCTAAGCATACCAGGAAAAGAGTCTTTAAGGTGAGATCTTTCAGGGAGGCTGATTGTAGCGGTTCGAACCTGTCTGACATAAGGAATCTTAGTACCACGTCTAAATTCCAACCAGGTGTAACCAAACGACGCTCCTTCGTGGTCTCAAAAGACTTAAGGAGGTCCTGTAGATCTTTATTGTTGGAAAGATCTAAGCCTCTGTGACGGAAGACTGATGCCAACATGCTTCTGTAACCCTTGATAGTGGGAGCTGAAAGAGATCGTTCTTTCCTCAGATATAAGAGGAAGTCAGCTATTTGAGTTACAGAGGTACTGGTCGAGGATACGGATACTGACTTGCACCAGTTTCGGAAGATTTCCCACTTCGATTGGTAGACTCTAAGGGTGGATGTTCTCCTTGCTCTAGCAATTGCTCTGGCTGCCTCCTTCGAAAAGCCTCTAGCTCTCGAGAGTCTTTCGATAGTCTGAAGGCAGTCAGACGAAGAGCGTGGAGGCCTTGGTGTACCTTCTTTACGTGTGGCTGACGTAGAAGGTCCACCCTTAGGGGAAGTGTTCTGGGAACGTCTACTAGCCATCGAAGTACCTCGGTGAACCATTCTCTCGCGGGCCAGAGGGAAGCAACTAGCGTCAACCTTGTCCCTTCGTGAGAGGCGAACTTCTGCAGTACCTTGTTGACAATCTTGAACGGAGGGAATGCATATAGATCTAGATGTGACCAATCTAGGAGAAAGGCACCTATATGAACTGCTGCTGGGTCCGGGATTGGTGAGCAAAATATTGGGAGCCTCTTGGTCATCGAGGTTGCGAAGAGATCTATGGTTGGCTGGCCCCAGGTGGCCCAAAGTCTCTTTCATACATCCTTGTGGAGGGTCCATTCTGTTGGAATTATTTGTCCCTTCCGACTGAGACAAACTGCCATGACATTCAAGTTGCCTTGGATGAACCTCGTTACTAGTGATATGTCTAGACCTTTTGACCGGTGAGGAGGTCCCTTGCGATCTCGTACAACGTCAGAGAGTAGGTCCCTCCTTGAATGGAGATGTACGCCAAAGCCGTGGTGTTGTCCGAGTTCACCTCCACCACTATGCCTTGAAGGAGAGACCTGAAGCTTTTCCAGGCCAGACGTACTGCCAGTAGCTCCTTGCAGTTGAAATGCATTGTCCTTTGACTCGAGTTCCATATTCCCGAGCATTCCCGACCGTCTAATGTCGCACCCCAGCCTACGTCCGATGCGTCCGAGAAGAGAACGTGGTTGGGAGTCTGAACAGTCAGGGGAAGACCCTCTCTTAGGTTGATATAGTCCTTTCACCAAGTCAGACAAGACTTTATCTTTTCGGAAACCGGGATCGAGACCGCTTCTAGCGTCTTGTCCTTTTTCCAGTGAAAAGCTAGATGGTATAGAAGAGGACGGAGGTGTAGTCTTCCTAGTGACACAAATTGATCCACGGATGACAGCGTCCCTACCAGACTCATCCACAGCCTGACTGAGCAGCGTTCCTTCTTCAGCATCTTCTGGATGGATAGCAGGGCTGGGGGCTGATTGTCTTGTTCAGCAACGTCCTCATCAGAGGGTTCCTCATCCGAAACTGATGAGGAAACGGCAACGGAGTGGGCCACGTCTGACTCGCTGAATCCGGTCGCACTGCAAAGTGAAACCGTGATACACTCTCTCTCTATCGTAACGATAGAGCGCATGTTGAACGTCCTGAACGTCAACAACTGCGTAGCATAAAAAACTAAACGTTAGTTCATCTTTGAAAACAGTACGAAGACTATCAAAGAAATTCTTTCATAAAATATTACATTTAAAAAGTTTTAAATCCTTTAAAAGCTAAAGACGATATAAAGGGCTCAATGTTGATTAACTTCGGTTTCCAAGTTAGGACCGCCTACTCTCAGGAAGGTCTATATAAACAAAGCCTTAAAATTTATTTTATATGTTTATAAAAAATGGAAAGTTAATCGAAGAGGCCTAATAAAGGCGGAGAGATATAAAATATATAGAGGAAAATCTATAACGTGATAAGATAATTACTAAAAGCCTAAACACACTTCCGTCTAAGGGAAGGGTCGGCCATTTAAAAGTGAAAGAAAGTCCATACTCTCTTTGTCACCATAATTAAATCTATCCAAAACGAGTTCAAGTTTTGAGATGAAGATAAAACACCTGCATAGCGAAAGCTCAAAACTAGAATAGTGTACTTCACCAATAGTTGTGAAAACAAATCCAGTTAGCAACAGCGAATTAGTAGGTCTTGCCGGTAGCCCGACAGAGAGAAAATTGAGTTCTTTGTTTACATTGAGTACTGAGTACCTGCACGACAGATGGCGCTGTTGAAGTACACCCCCTACCTGCATAGCGATCGCTGGCGGATTTTTAACGTAGAGTTTTCTGTCGAGCAACAGAGTTACAGCTTATATAATCACCGGCTAAGTTAAATATTGAAAAAGTTGTACTCATAATATAATGGGATATTGCTGGCATTCTTATAATCTAAATAGTTTTCCAAAAAATGTAAATTTATCATCTCCGACTTACTGCCAAATATGCAAGGATACTGTACCATAAATAAAATTTGTCCATCTGAAAGTGAAAAAAAATACTGTACGAAAAACAAATGGTACCTTGAATAACCAAGAAATCAAATGGAAAAAAAATTCAAGCGTCTTACAGCGGTGTGTCTCCATGTGCATTCATAGACCGAAGTGAGCAACCTCGATCTAATAACATAGAGCAAATTTGTGTTGAGCCTGAGAATGCTGCCCAGTGGAGAGCAGTATTTTGTTCAACATCACATAGCTGTGGATTACCACCATGGTCCACCAAATACCTGAAATTAAAATAACAGTTGCATCAAGGGCTATTAATTTTTTTAGCACTGTAATTACTGTGCATTCAAATGCAAAACTAATCTAAACAATAAATGACAAAAACAAAAAACTACTTACTTAACAACATTGATAAATCTATTCTCCGAAGCCCAAACTAAAGGTGTCCAGCCTCCTTCATCTTGGGTGTTGATAGAATGACGTGTCAGTCGACCAGAATCCACAATATACTGACAAGCTAAGAAATTACCACATTTTGCAGCCAAGTGAAGGCTGGTCATGCCCTCTTGGTTCTACAAAATAGAAGGAAAAAACAAAAATATAAAATTGATCAAACCTAAGATATACAGTGACAGACAGACAAATGGATAGGCAGATGAAGAAGCAGAGAAAGAAGGTATGACACCCTCCAACATAAAAACAAAAGAATACAATCTCACTTTGTCTGATATTACAAAACAGATTAAATAGTGAATTAACAGCTTACGACATACAACTGATAATGATTTAAATAACAATTATTAAAGCATTAATTCAACATAGTTCTCTAGTCTACAAAATACTAATTCCACACAAAACAACAAATACATTAAGTTACCTTAGCCATGAGTGATGCTCCAGCTTGTACCAAATATTTCACAACATCATTATGACCTTTTGTAATGGCAACCATAAGTGGGGACATTAGTTGCATGTCAACCATATCTAAGGTGGCACCCGCAAGGATGAGGATGTGCACCGCAGCCAGAGCATCATAAGATGCTGCAACATGCAATCCGGTTTGGTTGCCATATTCTTTGACTTTCATATTTGGACTGACACCATGCACTGAAAATAAGTCAAGGCTTTATTAATTTTCATGTCAATAAATAACTACTCTAAAACATATCTGGCAGACCTTGAGAACTGAAAATTTTAGCTTAGTGGCTTGGTTAAACCATCTACTTTTTACAACACCCTCTTTACTTTCACGCCATTTCATTAACTTGAGATGTCCCAGATAAAAACTGTCCAGAGTCACTAATATTTGTACAACTGACAATTCTACACAAACTTCATCTGCCTTTGATCATAAAAAGTAAGAAAAGCACCTATTTGACCAGAGCACTGGAATTCTATTACCATATGGCTGACTGTTAGTGTTTCCTATAACAAACTGTTGTTTGTGAACCTACGGTAGTGTTTTGAATACTGTAACAGATTATGCTAATAAAATACAAAATTCAACAAATATTTGAAAAACTCACCTAAAACATGCAGTAACTTCTCCATGTCATTTTGTTTACATGCCCAATACACACCTTTACCAGAGGGTCTGAAACAAAAGCATCACACAAATTATGAATAAAATAATCATTTTGAAAAGGATTTTCATGAATGAATGCCTATCAAAATACTTATGAAAAACACCAGTGATATAAAATCAAAATGTAAGTTATGGAAGTCTTCAAAACTATAAAACCTTATTCATCGAATTTATATTGTTCTTATATAAATAAGAAAACTAATAAATGTCAGCAAACAGGAAAAGTAAAATAACCAAATTTATTTTGTACAGTACATTACGACTATCATATAAGGTACCATCACAAGACAATTTCAACCTATAACTGTGAGACAGTGATAAAAATACTGTATGAAATTGCCAAATATTAAATCGCAGAAAATCATAGACTGAACAATAAAAAATAACTTTCATGTTCATTACTATACTTCACCTGCATCTCCATAAAAAAAAATCTAATGATAATTTATCTAAGACAATATAGAGTCAAATGTTAATCACTTACATATTTTCTATTCATGCAAATCAATGTCAACTCTAAGTGGAACAGAAGATATGTAATAGTACCCATATATATCAACAAATATAGTTTTCTTAAGCATATAAAACCTACCATGCTTATGATCCTTACTCTCCATTCACATGCAAAACCTTTCAACATATCTAATTATATTACTTATAAAAACATCCATTGTACTAAAATCACTCTTTATGCCAAACAGTGATGGCATTATCACACCATTAATCATACAACAAAACTACAAATTACAGATGAGGTCACTGCTTAAATGTTTCTTTCCATCTAAAATATCCAAATTTCTCAATGTAAGATATTTTGCTTCTGAGGGATACCTGGATATATAAGAATTAATATAATTGCGGTGATCATTGTGACGAGTTCATCTCAATGGTGAGCCCATAAAAGCCTATGTATCATTTACCTTTTGATGAACTGAAAAACATTGGAACAAATATTTATGATACGTACATAAGACCTGTACTACTTAGCTGCTGAGACATGGGTATTGACAAAGAAAATAGAAGAGATTTTGATAAGATATGACCTTAAAAGGCCAATATTCATGGTTAGAGTACAGTGGCCAAGATTCATGGCTGGAATACTGTGGGATCATCATATTATGAACAAGGAATTGACAGAGATATAGCATCCAAAATCTAGGGATAAAACCCAAGGACTTGAAGACCAACATACAGTAGTTTGGATATGTGAAGAGAATGAATGTGGTACAATTGATCAGAAAAGCTGTAAATATGGAAGTGGAAGTTCATGAACAAAGGAATGCGAGATGAAACTCAATGAAAACACATTTCAGACATACCCTTTAAAAGAACTTTTAAATTCAATGTTTTACTATGTTAAATCTCATTTTCAAAGGATGTAACATGCATTCACCATTTGACAAGTAATGTGTGCTTTCTTTCCTCAATTTCAACCTTCAATTTCTATTAAATACTATATTTGCTAAGATAATTACATTAAATCAATTATAATTTTACACCATTTCATCATACTTTCTTTGTATACACAGAAACCAGCCGTATGTTAGATTTGCTCTTACTCTTAGGATAAAGTTTCTCCTCTTGCAACTATCTTCTTAATCAATATATTGCTTCACTTTTAGAATTCCATGAATATAGGATTAAACAATAACTAGACACATAAAAGAGATATTATCACCCCTCAGACAAATAAAAGGAGTAGCACGATATGGTGCCTAATGTAAGGGACCATGTAAGGAATACAATTAATACAACCAAGATAGATGACAGGTAGCCAAAAAGTTGTTAAATTCTCCTTCTAGTGCAAAGAACAAAGAAATAACAAAGTAAGTCATAATCAATCAGACAAAGGAGGAAAAACTCTAGGGAAAACAAATGCCTTTTATCAATAGAGGTAACAATGACTGCCTGGTTTTTCAGATATCTGTAATCCGTACGCTGACTCATATGTTGGTGATCATGAGCTTGGGGTAACAAATACTGCTGTTCATCTTCACGATGCCACAGTTTTCTCACATTAAGGGTCGGTCAGCCAGGCCTTCTGGACCTTCAGTACCGATTACCAACTTCTACGTGATTGAGAATAAGGATATACTGTCAATTGAAGGTATCCTCCTCCCCTTCTGATTCTGACAATCTTTCTCAGTAGAAAAATCCAAGGAAGGCCAGTCGTGAGAAGTCCTGTAAGACACTCCACTCCTGTTGGTTCTTCACGAGGACAGAGCACGAGTCCTTACTCCTTTTAGTTGAACCGTTATTTGTCAGGTTACATTCAGTTGGAATTCTTGCTCCATACTCAGCCTCCAGATAGAAAAACCTCATGCTTTAGATGACTTACAGTCCCCGCAGGCTACGGTCATTCCAAAACCCTCTTTTTCCAGGATGAGAACAAGACTATTCCTTGCTCTTACTATGATCTAGGATTTTGATTGAACAGAGTATAATGTCATGTCCAAGCAAAGAATGAATACCTAGCAATACTGATCAACTGGGAATTTTTCTTTGTACTAGTACTAACCAACTCAAGATAGAGTTGTGCACCTTCTTAGTCAGCAGAAACCATTTAAAGTGCTCATGGCATGGTAGCTAGGTAGAAATGTTTGCAAGGAGAGAGAAGTGAGTTTACTCTCTTCTTCCTCACCAACCAACTCCTACACCCCTTTTCTATTCCCATATTCAGATACTTCTTAGAAGGAATAAGATACACTAGTAGTTGCCTAAGAGGCCTGTCACAAAGATCCTTGGGAATTCTAGCATGTGCTATCCAACAAACACTTCTTCCCAGCACCGTAGGCCAGGTAAGGGTAAGTATACACTGCTTTTAAAGCCACCCTTCTTCTTCGGGAGGGAGTGACAGAGTTCACAGTCTTCTCATTAGCCTCAGCAGGAACTAGAAGTGTCCAGACATTGTTCCTTAAGATGTGGTGAGACCGTTAGCTTGCAGATGTAAGTTTGGTCAGTGGACACCTCTCCCATTTAAAGTAAGAGCTCAAAAGCCGAGCCGTAAGTAGCCTCCTGGTTTATCAACCAGTGTTCTTGGAGCTGAAAGAGTCAAACCACCTTCGCCTCTCTCTACTTTGTAGACATTGCCCATACACCCTTGGACCCTTATTCCTTGGGTTCTGAGGTGGCTGCACAATAGTTATATAGCACTCCTAGCTCCAATATGGGACTTACTATGCCTTCCAACTAAGGTAAAGCATGTGGCATAAGTCTTGAGAAGTATAAAAAACCTGGCACTTCTGCCTTTCTAGGGGATGCAGCTGCTGCAACCATTACACATACACTGGTTAGACATCTAATGCTAGTGAGTTCCACAAAGGAGCACATTTCTTGTAGTGTGTGTGTGCAAAGAAACAACTCGATTCTCCAGATAAGGGGGAGGGTATGTAAGTATCTTACCAAATATTTCTTTTGATATGCCTGGTTTGACATTGCCAATGCTATCTCCCTAAATCCCTTGATTAGCTGTTAGGAGGCTGTTGGAATCACCTTTCTTACTCCTGTATAAGACAAGAAAAGATGTACACCCAGGGTAGAAAAGAACCTTACAATTTATCTCTAAGGGACTTTGTCTCGCCGATGAGTAAGTCTCTCTATTTCAAAGAATGAAAGGTTTGTCTATGTGTAAGAATAAATAACAATTTATAAATAACTTGTATTTTATCCAGTAATACAAAGCAGAGTCCTTTGAATTAAATTTCCAACTTTAACCACCCCTCCGTCCTAGGCCTGATGATAAAAGTGGCTATTCTGAGACAGGCAGGTGGGTGGAGCTTTCCCTCTTGCACCACCTGCCGTTAACCAACTATCTCTTTAAAGAGTCAACAGCCATTCCAGTATCACTAAAGCTATATCCCTATTTCCAAGGACTCAGGCTTGTATAGCTAGAATAAATACAAATTACAATGATAATTGGTTACATTTAATCCATTGACAGCTCAAACTGATAAAAATTTAACCTAAAAACATTTTAAGTGTAAAATTCCAATAAACATAACCTTCCAATTAATCATTAAAAAAAAAAATCAAATTCCTTTTTAGTTACATTGACAGCTCATGTAGTCCTTCCCATCTGAAACAATCAGAAAGACATAGAAATAACAGAGAATTCATGACTAAAGAACAAAAAGGAAAAAAATATACTAAATACCTCTTACAAAATAAACAATGCTAAATTATCCCACCACCAAATACTACAACCCTACACAATTCTTATAAATGCATAATATTAGTTATAAAAATAATAGGATGGTATATACTGATGCAGAGTAGACAGTAGGACGGCTGAAATTAAATATGAAGAAATTTCAACCTCATAATTTTGGTAGTCATGCGTTAACGAGATCCCTACTTACTTTCGTCTTCCAGAAGATCAGATGAATACAAAACCATGAAATAACAATGAAAACACTTGATCAAACTACAATGATATGGCAAATATTCTTGTAATGTAGAATACACAAAAATTTCCAAATAATGATCCTTGTATCAAAATAATATACAACAGAAAGTCAATAATGTATATAACTTAAAATATAAAGATGAACATGAAATGAATACAGAAATGATTCAATCATGTAAAAATGTAAAAAATATATAATCAAGTAACTGAAAAGTTTAACATACACTTAGACTACAGAAAAATTTCATAATTAAGACCCAAAAACTTTAATCATGATAAATAACTAGTAATGCACTAAAAGTACATTTTGGTAATTTACTCCAAATTGAAGTTTAAAAAACTATCAGTTTTAATGGAAACTACAGCTATTTATCAAACAGCCCATTGTTTACTAGTAGGTAATTCAAGTATGGTTTAAGTTCTGTGTGATCAGGCAACAATATAGTTAATCTTTTAAACCAGATGAGAAACTAGAATCTATTGAATGTTACTTTATGAGCTAGCCTTAACGTTTACATTTATAACAGTGAAATAGTGATATACCTTTTTTTAAATTTCAGTGTACTGTAAATGAATGTCAAGTATGAAAAGCAAAATATATATACACTATAGTAAGATTTCACAACCATTCATCCTTGACCCTTTAAGTTAAAGGATGGAGATATATTAAAAAGCAGCAGATATAGATTTCCAGGAAAGTGTAGTTCCTGTCAGAAAAGACCTATGAAATAATGGGAAAAAAGAAAGATGAATACCCACACTTAATAGGAGTTTAAGAAGATATGGTACATAACAGAACAGAGAGAAGTGAACTCATTTAACTTCTAAGCCTATAGGGGGAGGAGCTGACGCAAACAAATGACGATGTTCATATGAAGGATGAACAGAGAGTATAGAATCTGGTTACAGCCTGGGCACCAAGATATAATCAAAATTAAAGAAATGACTGAGCGAGAACCATGATGTAAAATTCTAAAGTAAATAATAAAGTTGAAAGTGAATTCCAAGAAATTTGACCATCTTCATAAATAAGGGCATCAATTTTACCCTCATTCCCTAAATTAGCAAAAGATTACCAACAAAGGTATATCTCCTGATGTTTAAAATGTCTAGAGTAATGCACCACAATGTTTATATAACCTTGCTTCTACCTTCAATACTAGTGTTGTTAAAACCACATTTGACATATCTGAATTAATCAAATTTGCTTTTTTATTGCATTTAATATTTAAGAAAAGTGCTACACTATCTCGGATGAGATGTTTCTAGGTCTGCAACATGACTTGAGTAGATATCACAAGACCGACCAAGGATAAGATTATCCCGAGACCTGTGGGTAAAATCCTGTAGGTAGCAGGCAGCGAAGGTGGTCTCTTGTACCAGAATCCTTCCTTCAGGACTTGTGCCACTGACAGGTTCAAGGCGACCTGAGTTCTAATAAGTTTTATCTTCACAGGACAGAGGAGCAAGTCATCCTGAAACCTGCTTGTAAAGAAGATATGGAGAAGGATTTGATTTTGGAGTGGTGTACTCCAGATCAAAGGAGAGGAAGACCTTCCTTTGTTATAGAAGCCCTTAATCATGACATATGAAATGCCAAGCAGTACGCCTATTCTCAACGCAAAGGCCAAGGCTTGTGAGTAAACTTGGGGTGAAGTCCTAACTGATGTCCTTCCTAAGCTAGTGCAAGGTCTACCTGAAGGACCTGAAAACTTGACTGACATCCCAAAAGGGGGTTGGATTCTTGGAGAAGTAAGACAAACTGGAAGTTCCTGGTCGTATAGGAGCGGGTGCGTTACTTCCCTGCACTTGCTGATATGATCATTCTCGTATTAATAGCTTACTAGTCCTCGATCTTCAGTTTGGCCATAAGAATATGTTTATCGACTGAACATAATTCTTAGATTGCAGTCAAAAGAAAGCAGACTGTCTTGGACCAGGAGCATTACTTCATGGAATTAGAAAGGCGAGTCAATTATCAAGAAAACATAAGGGGCAATTCTCGTTCGAGTAGGCCCCAGAAGAGGTGAGTGTGAATGCTCGAGTTAAAGGTTTGAACTGGTAACTAAAGCCAAGGACAAAGAGTAGGCACTTCCTGTATGATCAATGGATGGTTATCTAGATGCAACATCCTTCTTTCTGATGGCCGACCGAACGGTACTTGCAGCCTTCATTCTAAAGGGAGTGTAAGACGGGGAAGAAGGTCGGTCTCTGGGCCCCAGTCAGCTTTGCCATTGGAAGAGTTGGCTATAATGACCTAAAGAACAGTCTGGAAGATTTTGGTATGCTCTTCTCCTATAAGTTCTTCCGGAATCTAAAGACCATCTGGTAACTGGCTGCAGTGTACGAAATTTCTTGCTTCTACCTAAGAAGACCAATATTGCATTTCAGGTTGAGGAGAAGTATACAATTGCATATAACCAGTGTTCCAACAGGCAATTGGTTAGCCTGATCCTGGAAATGGTTTCAATGGCTCCAGAATCCAGTCCGTGCCTGAGTTTTCTATAAGGTCTCTGTTGTTGGTGCTGGAATTACTAAATCAATGTGGAAGAAGGGCGGCGCCATTTGTCTCTGCTGCCTATTAGTGTGGTCGGTAATGGCAGGAGCAGGAAATTCAAATAATTCTTCCAAGGGAGATCATTTTCAATACAAACACGTCCTGGAATGAGACAAGGCATGGGTAGCGGTAGCAGCATGTGTTAATACTATTCCTCAAGGAGGGAAGGTTCTCAAACTGCACCACTTATTCTCCCGAAGAGAGAGACAAGATAAATGTCAAGGAAGGATGGAGCCCTTTACTCCCACCGGCAGCGAGTGTATTCATTCTAATGAGAAAAAGAGCAAAGGTATCAGGGGAGTGAGAACCTTCGACAAGTACCAATATGTCTATTTAGGGATAGGCACGTTCCAAGTACATATCACTGCAACTCGCAAACAAGGTGAGATCGTAATAGAATCCCTTCTCCAAGCGAGAATGTTCTCGGTACCACACTCTCATGGGGAGAGAATCGGTGAGGACTAACTTATACATTAATTTATTATGTCCAGGAAGGAGAACGAAGGGAAGAGCTCTTCGTTCCTACCAGCAGTGCATGTGCCCATTCTTGTGAGAAACTGAACACAGGTAGCAGGTGTATGAACATCCATGTTCCGATACAGCTACTTATGGATGGTTATTTTCCAAGTACATAGCAACGTAACTCGTGATCAAGTTGAGAACTTACTATGATCCCATCCCCAATAAAATCTAGATTCCTCCTCTATTTTTCTAATTCTTAAAGATTGGAAAGCTTCAAGGATATATACCTGTAGCACCTTCATCTTCATCTAAAGTTACCGAAAATATACAGAGTGCACTTTAACTCACTTGATATTGAAAGATTTTCCAGAGTTGATTGATCGTATAGCTTCCTGAACCTTCTGACGGTGAAGTCCCAGGGGAAGCTTATGTGCTGAAATAACTGTGCCATTCAATTCTAAAGTTGGCTCATCTTCGGGTATTTTATCTGGGTCAGCAGGTTCTTCCTCCATCTTTGACCACGTCATTCTTGCAGAACTCCTGGAAAGATTATAACTTGGTGAAAAAGATATCTTGTTTTCTTAAAAACTCCTCCAAAAATAGAACACACACATTACTGAATTTATGCATTAGATATACATTGGCATCTATAAATGTATAAAAAAATCCAGTTCATAGTATTAGTTTAGTTTAGGCTCAAATTCTGTACCTTGTTAAGAGGGGGCAAATTGAGGGAACCACACTGTAAAGTACACAATGAGAGTTTGGACAGCAAGATGGAAGAAAGGAAGAGAGAACAGAGATAAGGAAGAAGGCTAAAAGGTGGGAGCAGCTAGAGACCAACTGAACATTGTGAAAGGGAAGAATGGAAGTTGACAGACAGCAAAATTTTTCATCTCTAATAACAAGTATAACTAAAAAAAAAGGGTGGTACTATAATGTGATTCCTACCCTCATTTTCTGTGCCTACCTCAATATGGGGATTCAAATCTACTATCGGGTGATTCCTACCAAGGGTACAGAACCTAACAAACCCACCTAACCTAACCTAGTAGTTCCCAGGTCACTACCCCTAACTGGGGGGCAGGCCACCAGAACCTCAAATCTACTATAAGGTGATTCCTACCAAGGGTACAGAACCTAACAAACCCACCTAACCTAACCTAGTAGTTCGCAGGTCACTACCCCTAGCTGGGGGGCAGGCCCCCGGAACCCCCTTCCCAGGTCCCAGGTCCCAGCCCCTAGCCGGGGGGGCCAAGATCACCGGACCCCCCTTCCCAGGTCACAACCTGCTGGTTAGACAGCAATATTTAGATTTTGAAGAAAAAGCAAGGAGTTCCACACCATCTACTCCATGGGCACTTGGATGAACACTGCTGGCATGTTTTGAAAGGAGATCAAGACCACTTTATAGCAATCTTAGGCAACATTAAACAAGTTTTTGTTAGATAATTTTTTTTTATTAAATTAGGGCTTCAATTTTGTAATACTGACGCCAGAAGTTACTTCTGATTGTTTAAAGTGCGTTTCAGAGATTTTTCAGCATGTTTTATAGAATAGAATAGATTAAAAGTGTCAAAAAGTATGTTTGATCTATCCTACTTAGGTAGGAATCACCTCATACCCAAAAAATGGGGTAAGAATCACACTATAGTAGAATCCTGATGGTAGGAATCACACTATAGTAGCACCAAAAAAAAAAAAAAAAAAAAAAAAAAAAAAAAAAAAAAAAAAAAAAGAGCTGCAGAGCTGCATGCATTTTATTTCTTTTATACTATACGAGTACTAGTATTGCAGAGGTTAGCTCAGAATATCAGCATTTGATGACTTAATCAACAACAACAAAAACTTGTATTGTAACTAATGATACAAGAACTTGAAAGTATAATGCGAGAATTTAAAATTTTTCTCAAAACAGTGCAATACTTACTCCTTTCTCTCTTGTTGCTGCTTTAGATATATAACAGGTTTCCTGTTCATTTTCAACTCTAACTGAACTTCTGTAGGGGGAAGGTCACTTCCACAATGGGGACACAGAGATGATTTTGCCAGAACTAGTCCACAAAGTTTATGGTAATGGTGGCGTACACCGTTCTTGTCCCATCTACATTCATTAAAGACACCCTATGGAAGAATTTAAGAAATTTGAAACATAAGTACAAGTTGCTATTTTATATAAAAAATGTACTCGCCAATCAATGTGACAATGAAAAAAAATAATTACAATTTTCTCATTGATAAAATTAAATACACTCACTACCAAGGCACAGGCAAAAGTGAAATATACCCAAGCAAGATAAAGGAGTACATCTTGAAAAAAAATTGTGCTTGCATTCTGTATGAAAATTAAATGACTAAAAAGAAATCACCCTGGGCAACTTTGAAAATACATAGAAAACCCCTTGAAAAGCTATTAACTCAAAAATATAAAATCTTGCACACCAAGAATGTAAATAAAATTTTAAGAGATTACAGTTGACCAATATATAAATATCTTTATATTAATTAAACGATCATGCATTATAATCGATTATATATACATGACTCGATACTGCAATTATGACCAAACTAGCTCCTTTACAAAAACACAGTTGCAATCACTATTATAGAAGGGTGAATAAAAGCCTTCATGAAACTACATGAATACATTAAATACCCTGAAACGTGGATGGAAGAGAATATTTCTCTATACATTGATTAATATAATTTATACAGTATAGTACTGTAGTTGATTTACATATACAGGTACAGTAGTACCTCAGGTTACAAGTTTCATTTATTCTGGGAGGGAATGAGCTCACACCCTTAAATTCTCATAATCTAAAATAATTTTTGGCTATCACTAACTGAATCCCTTAACCCTTTTACCCCCAGGCTATTTGGAAATTTCCAACCCTTAACCCCCAGGGGATTATTTTTTTCCCAGCACATTTTGCAGTATATATTTTTTAAATTGCTCTAACAGCCTTAATTTTTGTCATAGAGAGGTCAGGTTGGTCTCATTCTCTTGGAAAATGCCTGAACTTCTCAAAAAATTATCAAAAATATGAAAAAAAAAAATTTTAGAGCATTTTTTTGCAAGGATGTACCAGTACGTCCATGGGGGTAAAGGGGTGACTTTTGTGAAACGTACCAGTACGTCCTTTGGGGGTAAAAGGGTTAATATATGCTTTCTGGAAAATTGAGGTATACGTAATCTAGAGCAATTTATAGTCCACATTGTACATAGTTAAAGTACTGTACATGTATGAACAGTATAAGCAAATACTTTCAAGTGCATAACACCATTTCATAACATTTTGAGTCTCTACATCTAGAACATTAAATGATGGTATCAAAACATTATTTATACAAAAGACCATGAGAAGAATTTTCATTAAATTATCTTAAATGGTCAAAACCGAATGAAATAATCAAAATATCCAATACCGGAAAATCTTTACATAATAAAAATAAAAATAAAAAATGGTTTCATGTGTAATTAATTTTAGTAACTCCATTATTTGCTCAGAATAAGGAAATACAGTAGAGTAACTCCTTTACATTCTTAAAAAAAAAAAAATAAATAAATAAATAAATAAATAGAAAAAAAATAAGAAAAAAAAAATATATAAATATAAATAAATAAATTTAGAAATTCCGTGGCTTCAAGTCATTAATTTTAGTAACTCCTTTATATGCTCAGAAAATGTTATTTTCCTTAGTAAAATAAATTTTTGAATATACTTACCCGATGATCATGTAGCTGCAACTCTGTTGCTCGACAGAAAAAACCTACGGTCGGGATACGCCAGCGATCGCTATACAGGTGGGGGTGTACAACAACAGCGCCATCTGTCGAGTAGGTACTCAGGTACTTCTTGTCAACAAGAACCAATTTTCTCCTCGGTCCACTGGGTCTCTATGGGGAGGAAGGGAGGGTCCTTAAATTCATGATCATCGGGTAAGTATATTCAAAAATTTATTTTACTAAGGAAAATAACATTTTTCAATATTAATCTTACCCGATGATCATGTAGCTGATTCACACCCAGGGGGGTGGGTGGAGACCAGCATACATGTTAACATAAGAAGCTAAGTATCCCGTATTTCATTTTAGCAGTTATTCAAAATAACAAACATAAAATAAATAAGTACCTGGTAAGGAAGACGACTTGAACAATTACTCTGCCTTTTTAAGTACGTCTTCCTTACTGAGCCTCGCGATCCTCATAGGATGCTGAGCGACTCCTAGGAGCTGAAGTATGAAGGGTTGCAACCCATACTAAAGGTCCTCATCAAAACCTCTAATCTAGGCGCTTCTCAAGAAATGATTTTGACCACCCGCCAAATCAAGTAGGATGCGAAAGGCTTCTTAGCCTTCCGGACAACCCAAAAATATTTCAAGAGAAAGATTAAAAAGGTTCTGGAATTAGGGAATTGTAGTGGTGGAGCCCCCACCACTACTGCACTCGTTGCTACGAATGGTCCCAGAGTGTAGCAGTTCTCGTAAAGAGACTGGACATTCTTAAGATAAAAGACGCGAACACTGATTTGCTTTTCCAATAGGTTGCGTCGAATATACTTTGCCGAGATCTATTTTGTTCAAAGGCCACGGAAGTTGTGACAGCTCTAACTTCGTGTGTCCTTACCTTCAGCCAAGCTTGGTCTTCCTCATTCAGAAGGGAATGAGCTTCTCGTATTAACAGTCTGATAAAATAGGGTAAAGAATTCTCTGACATAGGCAAAGATGGATTCTTAACTGAACACCATAAAGCTTCAGACGGGCCTCTTAAAGGTTTTTAAAATAGAACTTAAGAGCTCTTACAGGACATAATACTCTTTCTAGTTCATTTCCAACCATACGATAAGTTTGGAATATCGAACGATATTGGTCAAGGCCGAGAAGGCAGCTCGTGTTTGGCTAGAAAACCAAGTTGTAGAACATGTAGCTGTTTCGGATGAGAATCCGATGTTCCTGCTGAAGGCATGAATCTCACTGACTCTTTTAGCTGTGGTTAAGCATATCAGGAAAAGAGTCTTAAAGGTGAGATCTTTCAGGGAGGCTGATTGAAGTGGTTCGAACCTGTCTGACATAAGGAATCTTAGAACCATGTCTAAATTCCAACCAGGTGTAACCAAACGACGCTCCTTCGTGGTCTCAAAAGACTTAAGGAGGTCCTGTAGATCTTTATTGCTGGAAAGATCTAAGCCTCTGTGACAGAAGACTGATGCCAACATGCTACTGTAACCCTAGATAGTGGGAGCTGAAAGAGATCGTTCTTTCCTCAGATATAAGAGGAAGTCAGCTATTTGAGTTACAGAGGTACTGGTCGAGGATACGGATACTGACTTGCACCAGTTTCGGAAGATTTCCCACTTCGATTGGTAGACTCTAAGGGTGGATGTTCTCCTTGCTCTAGCAATCGCTCTGGTTGCCTCCTTCGAAAAACCTCTAGTTCTCGAGAGTCTTTCGATAGTCTGAAGGCAGTCAGACGAAGAGCGTGGAGGCCTTGGAGTACCTTCTTTACGCGGGGCAGACGTAGCAGGTACACCCTTAGGGGAAGTGTTCTGGGAACGTCTACTAGCCATCGAAGTACCTCGGTGAGTTATTCTCTCGCGGGCCAGAGGGAAGCAACTAGCGTCAACTTTGTCCCTTCTTGAGAGGCGAACTTCTGCAGTACCTTGTTGACAATCTAGAACGGAGGGAATGCATATAGATCTAGATGTGACCAATCTAGAAGAAAGGCATCTATATGAACTACTGCTGGGTCCGGGATAGGTGAGCAAAGTATTGGGAGCCTCTTGGTCATCGAGGTTGCGAAGAGATCTATGGTTGGCTGGCCCCAGGTGGCCCAAAGTCTCTTGCATACATCCTTGTGGAGGGTCCAATATGTTGGAATTATTAGTCCCTTCCTACTGAGACAATCTGCTATGACATTCAAGTTGCCTTGGATGAACCTCGTTACTAGTGAAAGTCTAGACCTGTTGAACAGGAGAGGAGGTCTCTTGCGAACTCGTACCATGTCAGAGAGTAGGTCCCTCCTTGCTTGGAGATGTACGTCAAAGCAGGGTGTTGTCCGTGTTCACCTCCACCACTTTGCCTTGAAGGAGAGACCTGAAGCTTTCCCAGGTCAGACGTACTGCCAGTAGCTTCTTGCAGTTGAAATGCATTGTCCTTTGACTCGAGTTCCATAATCCCGAGCATTCCCTACTGCCTAATGTCGCACCCCAGCCTACGTCCGATGCGTCCGAGAAGAGAACGTGGTTGGGAGTCTGAACAGTCAGGGGAAGACCCTTTCAAAGGTTGATAAAGTCCTTTCACCAAGTCAGACCAGACTTTATCTTTCCGGAAACCGGGATCGAGGCCGCTTCTAGCGTCTTGTCCTTTTCCAGTGAAAAGCTAGATGATACAGAAAAGGACGGAGGTGTAGTCTTCCAAGTGACACAAATTGAACCACGGATGACAGTGTCCTAACCAGACTCATCCACAGCCTGACAGGACAGTGTTCCTTCTTCAGCATCTTCTGGATGGATAACAGGGCTGGGGGTTGATCGTCTTGTTCAGCAATGTCCTCATCAGAGGGTTCCTCATCCGAAACTGATGAGGAAACGGCAACGGAGTGGGCAACGTCTGACTCGCAGAATCCGGTCGCCCTGGTGGATGCGTGACGGAGCCGGACACAAGATCATGGTACTGCTGCACAGTCTGTGAACTGTCAACCATGGGGACGCGAGGAAGAACAGTGTCAACCCGAAACTGTCTAGACTGTCTGGGTTGTGCAGTCAACCCCCTACCGGGTTGCTGAGGTTGCCGCACTGCGTCACAACAAGTCACCTCTGCTGGTTGTTGAACGTCTTCCTAGTGACACACTGAACGTCCACAACCACCTCCGAGAGTCGCTTAACGTCAACGTGTGACTGGCAACCCACACTGGGTCGCACCGGTGGAGGAACCACCTCAACTGGCGGACGTGAGTAGGATACCTCAGCGTCAACAGGGCGTACAACCAACCGGTAGGAAGGTTGTTGGCTAGGAGGTTCTTCTCCGTAAAAAATCCTCTATCAAGGACACAAGCTTGGACTGCATGTCTTGCAACAAAGCCCATTAGGGTCTATGGGAGCAGGTGTGGCAACAGACGGGGTTAGCGACCGAAGCGGAACCATTTACCATCCCTGGAAGCCTTGTTATGCTTTAATTAAAGTCCATAGGAGGCTAAGCAGCTTAAGGCTCCTCTCCAAATGACAGAGTCCTCAAAGGAATATCAGAAGGAGGGAGAACAGCACTTTCTCATCTACAGGAACCATGTCCGAGAAAAGCTAGGTTATCTCAGTGAGGGTCTCACTGGTGCCTAAGCAGCAGACCAGAAGGCAACGTTATGTAACTGCTTGACAGTCTGTGAACTGTCAAAAACTGAACTGTCAACCACAACAGGTGCGTGAGGACATACAGCACTGGTGCATTAGTAGCAGACCAGAAGGCAACGTCATGTAACTGCTTGACAGTCTGTGAGCTGGCAACAACCAAAGCTGTGTGGGGAAGCCTCAACTCCTGACTGACTAGTCTGCTGCGGGCGAGTGGCGGTAACCACAGTGGGTTGCGGAGGCTGACACACCGTGTCAAAACACGGCAGCTTGTGGTAGCTCACGCACGGCAACGGAGTGCTCCGTGTGTCTGTGGGAGTCAGCATGCGTCTGGCAGGGTAGACTGCGCATGGGTGGAGGAGCTCTCACAACAAGAGTGTGGGAGCAGGCAGCCATGCTGGGCGCACAACCGTGGCAGGTTGTAGGCAAACGGGTGCATCGTCAACCTTCTCCGCAGTCGGAGTGTGGGAGCAGGCAACAACCAAAGCGGAGTGGTGGTGCGTGGTGGGGACTGCCGTGGGTTGCGGAATCTAACGCATCGCGTCAAAACACGGCAGCTTGACTCCACCTTCCCACTGCTGATGCGGTAGCTCACGCATGTTAACGGAGGGAGCCGCATGTCGGCTAACGTTAACATGCGTCTGGCAGGGTCGATTGCGCATCGGAGGTGGAGCTCTCCGCAGCCGGAGTGTGGGAGCAGGCAGCCTCAGCGTGAGCTGGGCGCACAACCGTGGTAGGTTGTAGGCTAACGAGAGCAGTGTAAACCTTCTCCGCACGAAACTCCTGCATAACCGCAGCTAACTGAGTCTGCATAGACTGCAGTAAAGACCACTTAGGGTCTACAAAAAAAACGGCAACAAACGGAGCTACTGTCCGTTGTGACTGAGGGTCTAAAACAGCTGGTGCGGCAACAGACGGAGTTACTGCCTGTTGCGGTACCACCTTGCCTCTCTTGGGAGGTGTGCAGTCGTCGGATGACTGCAGCGAGTCCGAACTGACCCAGTGGCTACACCTAGGCCGTTGGACTTGCGCGGAAGGGACCGACTTGCACTTAAAAGCTGCAAGATTTGGTCCATGGTTTCTACGAGAAACCTCTTCCGCAGACGAGGAATAAATGGGCTCTCTCGTCTTTGTGTGGGTGGGGCGATCTCACGTCGGCAACGTGTGTAGATACGCCCGAAACCACGGAGGGAAAAACGTCTGTTCGTCGATCAAGGCCTGTGGAACCCATAAGTCGTTCGACATTACTTCTCCCCTGGGCTTGGGAGCTTGTAAGAGGTATCGGACTAGGTGAACAACTGGCACGAACAGACGAACCCTCGGACGCAACACTGTAACACTTTGCGCATATCACTTTATCACTTTTGATTTTCTGTTTGCACTTATTTCACTGAAATCGAAACTTTAACTGATTTCTACCTGAAACACGCAATCCTATCCTTCATTAAAAGGTAGTAATTGCGAAAACAGTTTTACAATGCAACAGAAAAACATAAATAAAGATAAAGAATTCAGTGGCTGGAAAAGAGACTAAACACTAGATCAAATAAACTACGTTTACAATCTCTCACCGCATAAAGCCTGGGAACAAGAATAAAACTCTAGAAACGTTTTACCTTCTTCCCCTACAGCGACTAGGAAGAAGAGTAAAAAACGAATTCAGTGGCTGGAAAAGAGACTAAACACTAGATCAAATAAACTACGTTTACAATCTCTCACCGCCTAAAGCCTGGGAACAAGAATAAAACTCTAGAAACGTTTTACCTTCTTCCTCTACAGCGACTAGGGAGAAGAGTAAAAAACGAGAACAACGTTACCCGCTTGAACGAAACGTTTATTCTCCTCTCTCTCCCTCCGTCTCTATCTCTCTCTCTCTTCTCTCTTGACTTAGCACCTGAGAGAAGAGCCCAATTATATATCGTTAAAACATGTTATTTGCTAAAAGGAACTGAAAGGTTTCCCAAATAAAAAGTTCCTTTATTTAGAATTTAAAACCATTTAAGCTAAGAAAGAATGAACGAAACGCTAGAATCGGTTTACTCTTACTGCAACGTGAAACCGTGAAACACTCTCTCTCTATCGTAACGATAGAGCGCATGTTGAACGTTCTGAACGTCAACAACTGCGGAGACTAAAAAACTAAACGTTAGTTCATCTTTGAAAACAGTACGAGACTATCAAAGAAATTCTTTCATAAAACATTAAAATTAAAAAGTATTAAATTCTTAAAAGTTGAATACGATATGACGGGCTCAATGTTAATTAACTTCGGTTCCAAGTAAGGACCGCCTACTATTAGGAAAGGTCGCATATAAACAAACATAAAAATTACTTTTTATAAGTTTATAATAAATGGAAAGTTAATCGAAGAGGCCTATCAAGGCGGAGAGATATAAAATAAATAGATCTATAACTTGTTAAGCAAAATTACCAAAAACCTAAACACACTTCCGTCTAAGGGAAGGGTCGGCCATTTAAAAGTGAAAGAGAGTCCATACTCTCTTCGTCACCATAATTAAATCTATCGAAAACGAATTCAAGTTTTGAAATGAAGATAAAACCCCTGCATAGCGAAAGCTCAAAACTGGAATAGTGTACTTCACCAAATCGTTGTGAAAACAAATCCAGTTAGGGACGGCTTATTTAGTAGGTCCTGCCATTGGCACGACAGAGGAAAAATTGGTTCTTGTTGACAAGATGTACCTGAGTACCTACTCGACAGATGGCGCTGTTGTTGTACACCCCCACCTGTATAGCGATCGCTGGCGTATCCCGATCGTAGGTTTTTTCTGTCGAGCAACAGAGTTGCAGCTACATGATCATCGGGTAAGATTAATATTGAAAAAAGGACAATATAGTAGAGTAACTTCTTTACATATAGAATTACTAAAAAAGAAAACAAAAGAAATCCCATGGTTTCAAGAGTCGTTAATTTTAACAACACCATTACCTGCTTAGAATAAGGGAAATACAGTAATCACATAGGACTAAGAGTTAAAAGATCTTTAAAAAAGTTATATATGACCAATTCTGAACTTGTAAAACAGCATAACACAGTCCTTACCTGTGTACAGAAGAGACCGCACCAGGGGCAACAATTGTGAAGTCTTAACCGATGTCTGTGGATGTCACATAAAAGCATGAAGGGGATCTTGTCACTGACACGAACATACCTGAAACATAACACTGCATCAACTACCATATTTAAATACATGATAACCCTGAAAAATATAATACCCAGTACTTGGATAGTAAACAGATTTATAATGAGCTTAGGCTATCTTGTTTTTTTTTGTCAGTCAATTCTATATATAAAAAAAAAAACATTTTACATAACCAGCTGTAAGTGGATTAGTTAATAAATATAATTTTCTAATATTATTCAACGTACACATTTAGCGAATTGTTAATATGAAAGCCATATTTTCAGGAACACTTATATACAGTACCTATATATTTAACATACATACAATTTACAAAAAAAAAATTAGTTATTTGTATGGTTTACTGTATACTCATTCAGATGATAAACTTTTCTGTAATACCATATTGACCATAGATGAACTGTCGTACGGTCTTCAGCTCATTTTGATGTTGCCTTTAAATATCCAACTGTTTATACAAAATCTGACTGTACTGTAACAGTTCACATTTACCTTCTTTCAAGAATATTTAAAATCACAAATTTTAAGTAATTTGTATTTTTCTTAACATACTTACCGAGAACTACTTTCTTAGGAGGTACTGTACCTGGATATTTAAATCTAGAGTTAAAGAATGAAACACTGAAGTCTTACCTATAATCAGTTACAAGATTGCAGCAACCTATCATGCGGCCATCAAAAGAATCGACAGCCTTGCAATATACGTCACCAGTTACACCTACGGCAATTGGATTTTCATTCCCTTGACATCTGCACAGAACGTTGGTCAATGTTGGTTCAGCCTGTCATTGCAAAATAGAATTGAGAGATGAATTATTGTTGTTGTTTTTTTAACATTAAAATAATCAAAAGACAATTAAAATATGTTATTTTGATAATAAAATAAATTTTTGAATATACTTACCCGGTGATTATATAAGCTGCAGCTCTGCTGCTCGACAGAAAACTCTACGGAAAAAATCCGCCAGCGATCGCTACGCAGGTAGGGGGTGTACTTCAACAGCGCCATCTGTCGTGCAGGTACTCAGTACTCATTGTAAACAAAGAACTCAATTTTCTCCTCGGTCCACTGCGTCTCTATTGGGGAGGAAGGGAGGGTCCTTTAATATATAATCACCGGGTAAGTATATTCAAAAATTTATTTTATTATCAAAATAACATTTTTCAATATTTAACTTAGCCGGTGATTATATAAGCTGATTCACACCCAGGGGGGTGGGTAGAGACCAGCAATAAATGTTTACATTATTATGAGCTAAGGATTTTTTATTTCAATTTAGAAGTTATCAAAATAACAAAAATAAAATAAATAAGTACCTGGTAAGGAAGTCGACTTGAACAATTACTCTGCCTTTTTAAGTACGTCTTCCTTACGGAGCCTCGCGATCCTCTTAGGATGCTGAGCGACCCCTAGGATCTGAAGTATGAAGGGTTGCAACCCATACCACAGGACCTCATCAAAACCTCTAATCTAGGCGCTTCTCAAGAAAAGAATTTGACCACCCGCCAAATCAACCAGGATGCGAAAGGCTTCTTAGCCTTCCGGACAACCCAAAAACAACAATAAAAACATTTCAAGAGAAAGATTAAAAAGGTTATGGAATTAGGGGATTGTAGTGGTTGAGCCCTCACCCACTACTGCACTCGCTGCTACGAATGATCCCAGGGTGTAGCAGTTCTCGTAAAGAGACTGGACATCTTTAAGATAAAAAGACGCGAACACTGACTTGCTTCTCCAATAGGTTGCGTCCATTATACTTAGCAGAGATCTATTTTGTTTAAAGGCCACTGAAGTTGCGACAGCTCTAACTTCATGTGTCCTTACCTTCAGCAAAGCTTGGTCTTCCTCACTCAGATGGGAATGAGCCTCTCGTATTAACAGTCTGATAAAATAGGATAAAGCATTCTTTGACATAGGCAAAGATGGTTTCTTAACTGAACACCATAAAGCTTCTGACTGTCCTCGTAAAGGTTTAGTTCGTCTTAAATAGAACTTAAGAGCTCTCACAGGGCATAAGACTCTTTCTAGTTCATTTCCAACCATATTCGATAGGCTTGGAATATCGAACGATTTCGGCCAAGGACGAGAGGGTAGCTCGTTTTTGGCTAGAAAACCAAGTTGTAAAGAACATGTAGCCGTTTCAGATGAAAATCCGATGTTCCTGCTGAAGGCGTGAATCTCACTGACTCTTTTAGCTGTGGCTAAGCAAACCAGGAAAAGAGTCTTTAAAGTGAGATCTTTAAAGGAGGCTGATTGTAGCGGCTCGAACCTTTCTGACATGAGGAATCTTAGTACCACGTCTAAATTCCAACCAGGTGTAGCCAAACGACGCTCCTTCGTGGTCTCAAAAGACTTAAGGAGGTCCTGTAGATCTTTGTTGTTGGAAAGATCTAAGCCTCTGTGACGGAAGACTGATGCCAACATGCTTCTGTAACCCTTGATAGTGGGAGCTGAAAGAGATCGTTCTTTCCTCAGGTATAAAAGGAAGTCAGCTATTTGAGTTACAGAGGTACTGGTCGAGGATACAGATACTGACTTGCACCAGTTTCGGAAGACTTCCCACTTCGATTGGTAGACTCTAAGGGTGGATGTCCTCCTTGCTCTAGCAATCGCCCTGGCTGCCTCCTTCGAAAAGCCTCTAGCTCTCGAGAGTCTTTCGATAGTCTGAAGGCAGTCAGACGAAGAGCGTGGAGGCCTTGGTGTACCTTCTTTACGTGTGGCTGACGTAGAAGGTCCACCCTTAGAGGAAGAGTTCTGGGAACGTCCACAAGCCATCGAAGTACCTCGGTGAACCATTCTCTCGCGGGCCAGAGGGGAGCAACTAACGTCAACCTTGTCCCTTCGTGAGAGGCGAACTTCTGCAGTACCTTGTTGACAATCTTGAACGGGGGGAATGCATATAGGTCTAGATGTGACCAATCTAGGAGAAAGGCATCTACATGAACTGCTGCTGGGTCCGGGATTGGTGAGCAATATATTGGGAGCCTCTTGGTCATCGAGGTTGCGAAGAGATCTATGGTAGGCTGGCCCCATGTGGCCCAAAGTCTCTTGCACACATCCTTGTGTAGGGTCCATTCTGTTGGAATGATTTGTCCCTTCCGACTGAGGCAATCTGCCATGACATTCAAGTTGCCTTGGATGAACCTCGTTACTAGTGAAATGTTTAGATCTTTTGACCAGGTGAGGAGGTCCCTTGCGATCTCGTACAACGTCATAGAGTGGGTCCCTCCTTGCTTGGAGATGTACGCCAAAGCCGTGGTGTTGTCCGAGTTCACCTCCACCACTTTGCCTTGAAGGAGAGACTTGAAGCTTTTCAAGGTCAGATGAACTGCCAGTAGCTCCTTGCAGTTGATATGCATTGTCCTTTGACTCGAGTTCCAAGTTCCCGAGCATTCCCGACCGTCTAATGTCGCGCCCCAGCCCGTGTCCGATGCGTCCGAGAAGAGAACGTGGTTGGGAGTCTGAACAGCCAGGGGCAGACCCTCTCTGAGGCTGATACTGTCCTTCCACCAAGTCAGGGAAGACTTCATCTTCTCGGAAATGGGGATCGAGATCGCTTCTAGCGTCTTGTCCTTTTTCCAGTAAACAGCTAGGTGATATTGAAGAGGACGGAGGTGTAGTCTTCCTAACGATACGAACTGTTCCAGGGATGATAGTGTCCCTATCAGACTCATCCACTGCCTGACTGAACATCGTTCCTTCTTCAGCATGTTCTGGATGCATAACTGGGCTTGACTTGTTCTGGGGGCCGACGGAAAAGCCCGAAAAGCCCGAAAAGCTAGACTGTGAATCTCCATCCCTAAATACACAATAGTTTGGAATGGGACCACTTGAGACTTTTCCATATTGACCAGGAGACCCAATTCCTTGGTCAGATCTAGAGTCCACTTTAGATCCTTCAGACAGCGACGACTGGAAGAAGCTCTTAGAAGCCAGTCGTCCAAATAGAGGGAGGCTCTGATGTCCGCTAAATGAAGGAATTTGGCTACATTCCTCATCAGCCTCGTAAACACAAGAGGAGCTGTGCTTAGGCCAAAGCACAGGGCTTGAAACTGGTAGACAACCTTTTCGTAAACGAATCTCAGAAAAGGTTGGGAGTCTGGGTGGATGGGGACGTGAAAGTATGCGTCCCTTAGGTCTAAAGAGACCATCCAGTCTTCCCTTCTGACCGCTGCTAGAACGGACTTTGTGGTCTCCATGGCGAACGTCTGCTTTGTGACAAAGACATTCAGCGCACTGACGTCTAGCACCGGCCTCCACCCTCCTGTCTTCTTTGCCACTAAGAAGAGACGGTTGTAGAAGCCCGGGGTTTGATGGTCCAGGACTTTGACTACCGCTCCCTTTTCTAGTAAGAGAGACACCTCCTGTTTCAATGCTCGTCTCTTGTCTTCCTTTCTGTACCTGGGAGAGAGATCGATGGGAGACGTTGCTAGAGGGGGTTTTCGTACAAACGGGATCTTGTACCCCTCTCTGTGAGCAACTTCACAGATTGTGCATCAGCGCCTCTCTTCTCCCAGGTCTGCCAGAAGTTCTTGAGTCTGGCTCCCACTGCTGTCTGAAGAAGCTGGCAGTCAGACTCTGCCTTTAAAGGACTTGGTTCCTTTCTTCTTCCCACGTCTCCCTTCGGCACGAGCACCTCCTCTGCTGGAGGCTCTGCCACGAAAGGGCGGAATAAATCGGGACGCTGGAGTGTCCATCCTTGGTCTAGCTGACAAGGTAGGCAAAGGGGTGGCTTTGCGGGCAGAGGACGCAACCAGGTCATGGGTGTCCTTCTGTATCAAAGAAGCAGCAATCTCCTTAATCAAGTCCTCTGGAAAAAGGCACTTAGAGAGAGGAGCAAACAGAAGTTCGGATCTTTGACAAGGTGTCACTCCAGCTGACAGGAAAGAGCAAAGGTTCTCACGCTTCTTGAGGACTCCGGATACGAACGATGCAGCAAGCTCACTAGACCCGTCACGTATGGCCTTGTCCATGCAGGACATGATGAGCAAGGAAGATTCCTTCTCAGTCGGGGAGATCTTCCTGCTCAAAGCTCCCAGACACCAGTCTAAAAAGTTGAAGACCTCGAAGGCTCTAAATATCCCTTTCAACAGATGGTCTAGGTCCGAAGGTGACCAGCATATCTTAGAGCGTCTCATGGCTAGCCTGCGGGGAGAGTCTACAAGACTTGAGAAGTCGCCCTGGGCAGAGGCAGGAACTCCCAAGCCGAGAACTTCTCCCGTGGCATACCAGACGCTCGATCTGGAAGAGAGTCTAGCAGGGGGAAACGTAAAGGCTGTCTTCCCTAGACTCTTTTTGGACTGCATCCATTCTCCTATAACTCGTAAAGCTCTCTTGGACGAGCGTGCGAGGACGAGTCTAGTAAAGGCAGGAGAGGATGACTGCGTACCTAAAGCAAACTCTGACGGAGGAGAGCGCAGAGCCACAGACACAAACTGGTCCGGAAACATCTCTTTGAACAGAGCAAGAACTTTTCTAAAGTCCAAAGAGGGTTGCGTGGACTTGGGCTCGTCAAGGTCCGAATGTGGTTCGTCAACGTGTGCCGCATCGTCATCATCAGAGAGTCCATCATCCGAGTATTGAGGAGGAAGCGGCAATGGAGTAGGTATCGGCTGGTTAGCTGAGTCCGGTCGCACGGGTGCAAGCGTGACTGAACCGGACGCAACGTCATGGAACTGTTGCCCAGTCTGTGAGCTGGCAACAACCATAGCAGCGCGGGGACGCACAGCGTCTACTCCAGACTGTCTAGTCTGATGTGGGCGAGCAGAGGCAACCACACTGGGTTGCGGAGGTTGACGCACAGCGTCAAAACAAAACAACTCTGACGGTTGTTGTACCTCGCGAACGTCAACGGAAGGTTCCGTGCGTCGCTGAACGTCAACATGCGGCTGGCAGGGCAGACTGGAACGCATGGGTGGCGGGACTCTCTCAGCTGGAGTGCGCAAGAAGGTCGCCTCAGCGTCCACAGGACGCACAACCGAGAGTGTGGTTGGTTGTAGGCAAGAGGTTGGTGCAGCAGCAACCTTCTCTGCACGAAAGTCCTGCATCAGAGACGTTAATTGGTACTGCATGGTCTGCAGCAAAGACCACTTAGGGTCTGCAGGAGCAGGTGCGGCGACAGACGGTGTAACTGCCTGAGGCGGTACCGCTTTGCCTCTCTTAGGAGGTGAGCAGTCATCGGAAGACTGCAGCGAGTCCGAACTGACCCAGTGGCTACAACTGGGCCGTTGGACTTGCGCGGAAGGGACCGACTTGCGCTTAAGAGGTCGCGAGACCTTGGTCCATGGTTTCTTACGAGAAACCTCTTCCGCAGACGAGGAATAAATGGGCTCTCTCGTCTTTGTGTGGGTGGGGCGATCTTGGGTAGATACGCCCGAAACCACGGAGGGAACGTCTGTTCGCTGATTAAAGCCTCTCGAACCCATTGGTCGTACGACATTGCTTCTCCCCTGGACTTGGGAGCTTGCAAGAGGTCCCGGACTAGGAGGACGACAGGCACGAACAGACGAACCCTCAAGCGCAACACTATCCACAACACTATCACTCACTTTACCACTTCCCACTGCACTTTTACACTTCAGCTCCTTGACGTCCGCCATGAGCTGGTTACGGTCACTAGCCAGGGACTCAACTCTCTCACCCAGAGCTTGGATGGCACGCATCATGTCAGCCATAGAAGGTTCCTGAGTGCCAGAAGGGGGATCAGGAGCAACCACTACAGGGGAAGGAATAGGTTGTGGGGCATGAGGAGAGGAAAAATCAACAGAACGAGATGAACTTCTCCTGACTCTATCTCTCTCTAGCCTACGTGTATATTTTTGGAATTCGATAAAATCGAATTCCGAAAGCCCAACGCATTCCTCACATCGATCTTCCAATTGACAGGTTTTATCCCGACAATTGGAACAAACGGTGTGAGGATCGATAGAGGCCTTCGGAAGACGCCTTGAACAGTCCCTAGCATTACACTTCCTGAATTTTGGGACTTGAGAAGGGTCAGCCATTTTGAATTGGTCAAAGGGGAATTCAAAAACTATCCAAAGTCATCAACAAATAATCCGATATCAAAAAAAGAATGCAAGGATTTATTGAAGAGAAAGCCTGCACAGCGAAAGCTCAAAACTAGAATAGTGTACTTCACCAAATAGTTGTGAAAACAAATCCAGTTAGCAACAGCGAATTAGTAGGTCTTGCCGGTAGCACGACAGAGAGAAAATTGAGTTCTTTGTTTACAATGAGTACTGAGTACCTGCACGACAGATGGCGCTGTTGAAGTACACCCCCTACCTGCATAGCGATCGCTGGCGGATTTTTTCCGTAGAGTTTTCTGTCGAGCAGCAGAGCTGCAGCTTATATAATCACCGGCTAAGTTAAATATTGAAAAATACCATTTTAGGCTCATGCATTATGCATTAATGAAAATTAGACTAATACTGTAGAAACTGTTAGTACACTAGGAGTAGTCATTAAAGCTAATATCTAAAAATAAACTTATAATAAAAGAAACATGCTGAGAGCCTTGAACAATTCTTGTCACGATCAGTAAACTTTTGGTCATAAAATCCCTTTGTTATGACCGACACCAAAAAAAAAAAAAAAAAAAAAAAAAAAAAAAAAAAAAAAAAAAAAAAAAAAAAAAAAATTGGAAACTGAATAATTTGACATTTTGCTCTCCACATTTGCAACTTTGGAAAATAAATAAATTTGATCTTGAAAGGTCAAATAAATCAATAAAAATACATGTTCTCATCAGTTACAATTCTTATTTCTACAAAAAGGCATGAAAGACCTGCTGCAGCTAATGAACATGCATAGGAAAAGCTCTTATTCTTGTATAATCTTAAAAACAGTACTGTATTCAAGATATTGCTCATTTACTAGCTATTCATCATAATTTACTCCAAAGATCATTCTAATGTCAGATTATTGACACAATACAAGAAATAGCGAAGGTGTTGCAGATATTTCAACAATATTTGATAAAAATAATCGTATAAATATATAAATAATTAAACCAAAAGTTAAGCTACAGCATTGACATAAGGATGTTGCTAACTCAAAAGATTTAGCAACAGTACAAAGTGAGGAAAGCACTAGATGAAACGAGAGTATGAAAAGCATCTGATATGGATGGTGTGAGAGCTGAGATGTTGAAGGAAGGGGACTGTACTTGAATAGTTGGTGAGATTGTTTAATATGTGTTTTGTGTTGTCAATGGTACCAGTAGATTGGGTTTGTGCGTGTATTGTACAACTATATAAGGGTAAGGGAGATGTACATGAGTGTTGTAATTCAAGGGGTATTAGTTTGTCGAGTGTAGTTGGAAAAGAGTATGGTAGAGTACTGATTAATAGGATTAATGATAAAACAAAGAATGCAACCTTAGAAGTACAGGGTGGTTTTAGAAGAGGTAAGGGTTGTATGAATCAGATTTTTACAGTTAGGCAGATATGTGAGAAATATTTAGCAAAAGATAAGGAGATGTATGTTGCGTTTATGGATCTGGAGAAAGCGTATGATAGAGTTGATAGGGAAGCAATGTGGAATGTGATGAGGTTATATGGAGTTGGTGGAAGGTTGTTGCAAGCAGTGAAAAATTTCTACAAAGGTAGTAAAGCATGCGTTAGGATAAGAAATGAAGTGAGAGATTGGTTTCCGGTGAGAGTGGGGGCTGAGACAGGGATGTGTGATGTTGCCGTGGTTATTTAACTTGTATGTTGATGGAGGGGTGAAAGAGGTGAATGCTCGAGTGCTTGGACGAGGATTGAAACTGGTAGACAAGAATGACCATGAATGGGGGGGGGTAAATCAGTTGTTGTTTGCGGATGATACTGTACTGGTTGCAGACGAGGAAGAGAAGCTTGGCTGATTAGTGACAGAATTTGGAAGGAAGTTGAGAGTTAATGTGGGTAAGAGTAAGGTTATGAGATGTACGAGAAAGGAAGGTGGTGCGAGGTTGAATGTCATGTTAAATGGAGAGTTACTTGAGGAGGTGGATCAGTTTAATTACTTGGGGTCTGTTGTTGCAGCAAATGGTGGAGTGGAAGCAGATGTACGTCAGAGAGTGAATGAAGGATGCAAAGTGTTGGGGGCAGTTAAGGGAGTTGTAAAAAATAGAGGGTTGGGCATGAATGTAAAGAGAGTTCTGTATGAAAAAGTGATTGTACCAACTGTGATATATGGATCGGAGTTGTGGGGAATGAAAGTGACGGAGAGATAGAAATTGAATGTGTTTGAGATGAAGTGTCTAAGGAGTATGGCTGGTGTATCTCGAGTAGATAGGGTTAGGAACGAAGTAGTGAGGGTGAGAACGGGTGTAAGAAATGAGTTAGCAGCTACAGTGGATATGAATGTGTTGAGGTGGTTTGGCCATGTTGAGAGAATGGAAAATGGCTGTCTGCTAAAGAAGGTGATGAATGCAAGAATTGATGGGAGAAGTACAAGAGGAAGGCCAAGGTTTGGGTGGATAGATGGAGTGAAGAAAGCTCTGGGTGATAGGAGGATAGATGTGAGAGAGGCAAGAGAGCGTGCTGGAAATAGGAATGAATGGTGAGCTATTGTGACGCAGTTACGGTAGGCCCTGCTGCTTCCTCTGGTGTCTTGGATGACCGCGGAGGTAGCAGCAGTAGGGGATTCAGCGTTATGAAGCTTCATCTGTGGTGGATAACGGGGAAGGGTGGGCTGTGGCACTCTAGCAGTACCAGCCGAACTCGGTTGAGTCCCTTGTCAGGCTGGGAGGAACGTAGAGAGATGTCCCCATTTTTGTTTCATATGTTTGATGTCGGCTACCCCATAAAATTTGGGGAAGTGCCTTGGTATATGTATGTATGCACAAAAAGTATGTTTGATGAACATCCATGAAATGGGAAAAATATATTTTAGCATCATAAAAATATGATCTGGTAATAAAAATTACTTGGATCTTAGGAGCAAATGTCACAAATATAAACAGACATTTCAAAAAGACAGGAAGAATTTTTTCAAGATACCAAAAGTGTGACACTAATCAAAAGTAAGGGCTATTGATTATAGGAACTGACAGAATGAAAAGAGATGTAGACATTAGGCTATTACAAGGGTTACTTTCAGCACCCTGGAGATGTGGACCTTCCCCATAAGTACCACTATCAGAAAGAACAATATAAATGTGTAAGGTGCAATGCTATTCCAAGGGAAAATTGGGATGCTCACTTTATAGGGTAAAGGAGCTGAATGAGAACAATATATAGTAACTGTAATTTCGAAATGTGAATAAAATTTATTTTGGTGGCTTCCCAGAAATTCCACATCAAAGGACCACACCACCTAAAGGTATGGACTTGATGTTACTGACCACAGCCATTTCAATACAGTACTATATTGCAACAATCTGGTGGAAAAAATGGTTTTACGTGCACTTTAATATTTGAGATTCAACAAAAATATCAAACAATGCAGAAAACATACTGCCAGCTGCATTATTGAATTGCCTTAAAATGATTTACTTTAGGATTAGAACTTCAGAGATTAAAAACCCCTTCCTACAATTACAGTCCTGAGATAAGCCCACTTTATTAAACCAAATCATCAAAATAAATAAAAAGAATAAAGAGTGCAAAAATGAATGCTGCTTAAAATAAAACAAGAGGGAAAGGACACAAACTTTACTTACAACATTTGAAGATTTTGATGCAACGGGTTTTGATGAGCCGCTCCCAGCACCATCCGGAGATCTAGGTGCCACGAAGGCAAGGGGATGTGGCGAGGTATTTCGGCTAAGCCTCTTACTCTTTCTGACTCCTTCTACAGAAGAAACACGTGTCTCCCCAACTGAGTCACTAGAATCTGAATTTTGGCCTTCCACCCCAAGATCGTCCAATCGTCGTTTACTGACACTGTGGCGGCGTCTGGCACTGCCACGCAAGTTATGATCATTGAGCGGAAGTGGTTCTTTAAGTATATTTTCGTCATTTAATTCTTCACTTATTTTTTCAGGCTCTTCATTTGGGTTTTCAATTGGTATCTCCTTTTCTAATTGCTCCTCACCTTCCTCCTCGTCAACTGCATTCTCCAATTTTACTTCTAATGGAACAGTTGCTGATGCATCAACAGCTTCTAGTTCTGTATCCATAGATATTGGAGGGTCTTCTTCAGTAATAAGGTTATCTTTGGCAGCATTTGTCAAAGGGTGATCATTATCATTAGTCGAAGGGCATTCATTATCATTTGCGGAATGTTGCTCTTCAATCTTATTGCAATTTTCCTCTGTTACTTCCATTTGGTCAAGGTTGTTTAATACATTATTAGAGCTTTCCTTATCATCTCCATCAACAATGGTCTCAGAATTTTCTATTTCTTCATTACTATCTTTTTTCTCTAACTTATCTTCCTCAACAAAATCATCAGGTTTCTTTATTTCTTCATCACTACCCCTTTGCTCTAACTCTATTCTATTTCCATCAACTAAATTCTCAGAATCTTTTATTTCTTCAATACTATCCTTAGCGTCTAACTCCGTTATATTCAAGCAGCTTTCTTCAATGTGTTCACCTTCTCCCGAAAGCTCCTCAACATCCACAATGTGCTCAGGAGAGGTTGCAGTGACACCATCCTCTAACTTTTCATCTACAATCTTGCTACCGTTATCACTTTTATTGATATTGTCAGGTGCCACCATTTCAGTTCCAGGATCTATCTCCTCTTCATCTTCCTCTCCAGTTCCATCTTCTACTGATTCTTTACCTACTAACATTTCATCTTCTAATTTTTTACCCTCATATGTTTCATCAAGTCTTAATTCTAGATCTGCTTCACTTGAAGGTTCTAACAGGGAACTCTCCTCTGGAGCTTCATCTTCCTTGATATTATCCTCTTCAACAGTTTGCTTCTCATTCTTATCCTCAAGTGGAAAATCTTTATAAGTATTATCATCAACCTCAAGTGAGACATCTTTGTTTGTATCACCCTCCATTTTAGAGTTTTCTTGTTCATGAGAAACCTGCTCTTGCCTAAATGCATTTTCTTCTGAAGTTATACTATCCACATTACTCCTTTCTGGCATTCCTTCAGAAACTCCAACTTCATTACCATTTTTGACATTTTCAACATCTTCCAATTTCTTCTCATCACTTGCTTCTGCAGCAGTTTTATTTTCTACTTTGGATTCATGTGCATTATCTTCTTTACCTGCTTCTGAATGTTCCTCAGTAGCCTTAACAACATCAAGCGCCACATCCTCAACAATTTTTTCTGCAAAATCATCACCACATTCACCCTGGCTATGTTCCTCAGTGGTTTTAATAACATCATCTGCCATCTCATCAACAATTTTTTCTGCAAAATCACCACATTCTTCCTGGCTATGTTCCTCATTGGCTTTAATAACATCATCTTCCATCTCGTCAACAATTTTTTCTGCAAAAGCATCACCACATTCTCCCTGGCTATGTTCCTCATTGGCTTTAATAACACCATCTTCCTTCTCATCAACAATTTTTTCTGCAAAATCATCACCACATTCTCCGTGGCTATGTTCCTCATTGGCTTTAATAACATCTGGAATCTCATCAACAATTTCTTCTGCAAAATCATCACCACATTCATCTAAAGAATCTTCATCAAGAGTATCTTCTCCAAGTTGTGTCTTCATGCTATTTTCCAATTCTCCATCTTCATTGTCATTATCAACAGCATCTGAGGTTAATTCATCTAAAGCATCTGGATCCTGTGAGAGCTGTTCTGATGGAACATCCTGAGAGGATGAATCTAAGGATTCTATATCTATATCTGATTGGACAGAATCAGTTTCCTGCGAGCCATCTAATCGATTTGTACCACTAGGTTTCCTGCCTTTACCTCCCACTGGAGTTCCCTTCTTCTTTTTATTAACAAAGGAATACTTCAGTCCCTTGTAATGTTTCTTCTTTTTCTTGCCTGTCTTCGTAAATACCTCTGATTTTATATAAGCATCTGCATTTATTTCTATATTCATATCAATTTCTTCTTTTATATTTACATCTACCACAATGTTTTCAGGTTCTGTTTCCTTAGTATCTACTTGTATATCTGTCTCAGATTTCAAAACAGGCTCTGGTTTCATAACTGTTTCTGATTTCAATGAAGTATTCAAATTTGTAACAACATCCTGGTCTTCTTTCTTTGCTCTACTCGGATAGGATTTTATTGTTGACCCTGTCTCTTGCTTTTTCATTATCTCCGGTATAGTGGGTTGCTTACCTTTTTTGTTTGCTTGAGAAGTTTCAAGACCAAAATCTCTCGAAAGTGAGAGACGTTTTCTCTTTGAATCTGAAGCTGGGCTTGAATCTCTTTCATGTGAGGTTGTACTTCTTTTTTGCTGATTGGAAGATACATCACGGTTACTGGTGTCAGAATCAGAAGACTTTCCTTTGGTTTTCTTTGGCAAAACATGCAGAGGAGAACTTCCTACACTAGTTATTTCATCAGATGCAGACTTTTTCCCCCTCCCACGGCCAGCCCCAGGCGTTGTTGGTGATGAACTACTTTGACTGGCAATCTGACTTGCAACAGTTTTTATTTTCCCTTTTCCCTGACTCGCTGATCCTTGTGAACCAGAAGCTGGACTATTTTGACTAGATTTGTCATCAACTAATTTCTTTGGACGGCCACGACTTACAACAACTGGAGAAGTTGCGCTTTCAGACTCATTTGACTTATCTACATTGAGTCTTGGCCTTCCTCTTCCTCTCTTTTCACCAGACTCTTCCTTTGTTGGAATTCGACCACGGCCCCTGCCATGCCCAACAGGACTTGGGGTTGAGGTGTTGTTTTCGACTGAGCCTTTACCTTTGCCTCTCCCTCGCCCAGCACTTAGGGAGGATTTTGGACTGTCAACACGCTGATCTTCATCTGACGTAGACTGGAGTTTCTTCTTTTTGGTGATTACACTAGGTGATTCTGTCCCCGAGTCATTCTCTTGGTTACTTTCAGATATAGTCTTTTCTCTTCCTCTACCTTTCTTGCGGTAGTTTTTATCACTACTGGTTTCCTCAGACTTTGATTCTACCTCAGATGCTTCAGAAACACTTGCAGTATCTTCACTCGAGTCCTTTTCATCAATTATGCTTTTTACATTTTTCTTTTCTTTTTCACTTCGTGTCTTTCTTGTCACGGTAGGAGGTACATTTGTGGTCACTTGAGACTCTATTCCTTCTTTCCTGATTTTCTTAAGAGCATTTGTAATGATATTTCCACTCGTAGGCATATGAGAAATCTGAGATGGAGGTGGAGGAAGAGAAGCAGGGACGTCGGGTGTCTTATCACCCTCCAAAACATCGCTCTTCCTTTTGCGAGTTAGTCTAGGAACTCTATTTCCTTTTTTTGATGCAGCTAAAACAGACTCATCATGAATGTCAGCAGAGTTAAATTGCTCTGACATAAGCTGTAACAACTTTTTCTGTTCACCGCCTTGTGAGAGGTTCTCCATTTTCTCAGACGAGTTGCTTTCTCTTTCTTCCTCGTCCTGTGAATCCACCTCCGTTTCCTCAGCTTCTTCACTCACTTCGTTATCATCGTCGTCATCATCATCAGTTCCAGTTTCTCTTGAATTATCGTCTTTAATCTTGGAAGAAGTTGAAAATTGCTTTGATCCTTCCTGAGATCCAACAGGGAAGACTTTTGCTTTACCTGTACTCCCTTTCTGATGAACCCATCGACGTTTTCCTCTAAAAAAAGAAAAAACACAAGAGCATTATTGAATACTGTGCCTCAAATTACACTAGCAGTAAACAGTAAATTTTTAATACTAAATTTTGAGAATTCTAGTAGTTTAAACATTGTATCTTTACTTAAATTACCATAAATAAAAGTTCTAAGCACTTACAAGTACTAGTGAATACATTATAAACCTTTTATATGCCTGCCTACTTAAACTTTAACATACTGTGAAAAATATACAAAGTACTAAGAGCAAGCGAAAGTATTATAGTGCTAAGATTCTGTCAGTTCTGTAACATTCCTATTAACTACAATCCTGCAATGCATAAAATACTGTTATACACAGACCTAAGCTTTATTGAAATAAAATATTTGAAAGTAATTGGCATTTTTCCTAAATGCACAAACCTCAGTTGAAACATAAGGCCTATACTGAAAATCTGGCCACCCACGGATCCAAGCTGTGGCCGGGTGGATTGGATTTCCATCCCGCTTGGCTACCTTAGCAACCGGAGACCTGAGCCTTGGGGCCGAGGTGCGAAACCTCAACACTAGGTCACAGCCCGGGCTGAAGCATGGAGATGTAACCCTAGGTGATGGCCCGGGCTGCCACAAGACAACCTCCTAATCTGGAGATGTGGGGAACCTGACCCCAGGCCTTTGAGGCGTTGATACCCAGTCACGGTCAACAGCCACAGGAGCCGTAACATGAGACGTCCTCCATCTCGCTTGGCTACTAGGGTAGTCTGGGACTACGGGCTTCCGTCCCGCTCGAAGCCATGACACCTGTCCCCCTTGGCTACCAAGGTACCAGGGCTGTGGCTTAAAGCCATTATTAGTATTATTAATTGCTGAGCTATAACCCTAGTTGTAAAAGCAGAATTCTATAATCCCAGGGCCTCCAACAGGGAAAGCAGCCCAGTGAGGAAAGGAAATAAAGAAAAATAAAATATTTTAAGAACGGTAACATTAAAATAAATACCTCCTTTATAAACTATAAAAACTTTAACAAAACAAGAGGAAGAGAAATAAGATAGAATAGTGTGCCCGAGTGTAGCCTCAAGCAAGAAAACTCTAACCCAAGACAGTGGAAAACCATGGTGTATGGCACTACCCAAGACTAGAGAACAATGGTTTGATTTTGGCGTGTCCTTCTCTTAGAGGAGCTGCTTACCATAGCCAGAGTCTCTTCTACCCTTACCAAGAGGAAAGTGGCCTCTGCTTGGGCATGAGATTCAACTTTCTCCAGATCTTGACAAAATGCGAGAACCCAATATTGATCCTGCAGCAACTGCCTCACAGATGAGGCTAGGATTAGCCGATCAGAGATACGTCAAAAGACATATCTCTTATAAGTGGGCCCAAGCTACTAGTAAGGTGAACATCTGTAAAGGAGGAAGAAATGCTGGTTTCCTCATTCTACTCCTTAATCTCTAGAGACTTAGCAAGGGCTAGGACCAGGATGGACTCTGGTTATAAGACTTCTGAGGGAGTAGCCCTCTCTATAATCCAGATAGGAGTAAGAGTCGACAAACAAGACTTCCCTCCATCTAAGGGATACAGAAAGGTTGCCTAGAGTTAAAAGGTCACTGCTCTTCTTTGATCAACTACCAGAGGAGGCAGAGGGGAGGGTACAGGAGAAGAAGGAAGTCGTCAGGATTTCTTGGATTTCGAGGAAGACCCCAAAGGCAAAGAATCCCTTTTAGACTTCTTACTCCTCTTACCATACCACTAGCACTGGAAGGATGATACTCTCAACACTTGGTAGATGGAGACATCTCCATGCAAGAGTGTCCTCTGTATGAAGGGCAAAGTCGGTAACGATCTATCTCTGACCAAAATAAACATGCCATTCCGCCTTGCCAGGAAACACACACGCACACACGTTGGCAACCTCAAGGTTAACACTCACACCTGTAAAGAAAATTTTTAAAGTCTATATTAGGAAAGCCAGTTTAAGGAGCATGGAAGAGAAAGTCTACTCCTAACCATGGCTAAAATCACAGTGAGGTTGTTTATACTGAGAAAGAGGGCCAGTGCATCACCACTACTTCAACCAGGCCAGTTGCTGACACCTGGCTAAAAATATTTTCAGCTGTGTTCCAGCTTGCACTATTTTCTATCTCCTGTGTAAAGAACGAATGTTTTCATTCATGTCAGAACAAGCTGTCCTATTACATTAAAAGAACAAGGTAAAACACAAAAGACTACAGTGACAAACCAATTGTGAAATGACACAAGACTTGTTTTCATTGTCAACTTACCTCCCTCTCTTTTTCTTAGCCCAGTATCTCCTCAATCCAATGAGGCGCTTATCAGCCGCGTAGCTGCCTTCAAACATATCTGGGTACAGAAAAATTAGAAAAATTTAGAAACTTTACGACAATTGTATGAAAGAATGTTCACACTGCATTCACACAAATTTCATTAATTAAAAGTGTAATACATTCCACAATGAAAATTACATCTTATTCATTCTTCTATGACTACGGCAACTTGGGTACTACTTCTTCTACTGCAGTTATGGCAAATTGTACTGAAGATTGTATCTCATGAATTTTTAGCAAAGCTAATCCTACTACAAACTAGAATATATTGTCACCACATTTAATCAAAACAAGTTTAAAATTTCACTAAAGGGTACCTTTAGTTACTTCTACTAATTAAGAGGAAATTCTTTAAAGAAGTCTTTTTGGCTATAAAACTGAAATAAAAAATAATTCTACATCAATCTTAATGCTACCTAACAATATAATAAAACACAAAAACTTTTACATATATTTATGATAATCAAGTACTAAAAAATCATTACCAGATAAAACCGGAGGAGGGAGGCCACTTCAACACCTAATCTTGGCACACATTTAACATCTAATTAATGTGGTCTATGATAATAGGAGGTGCAATTATATGTAAGAATTTTGAGTGATTTTTTGCGTTTGAATTGATCACAACTGTACAAAGTGTTGAGCCTGTAGTTCTTTTGAATGAGAACCCCCTCAACATAATTGAAAGGCATATTCCTTCTCATGATATCAAGTGAAAGACAAACCCTAGTTCACTGATGATTCTAGACATATTTATTTGGAAAAACAGGTGGCTTATCATCTTGGAATTACTGGTCTCTGCTAAGAGCTATTGCTCACATTGTTTAAGCTGTTACTGAAAAGGAATACAATTTGACCATAAAAGAAAAACTTTCTGGTACAACCCAGAATCATAAATGGTGGGTTAGCGTTAAATGAGAAACCCAATCTTCCTCATTCCCGTTTTCCTGAGGTTCAACAAACTAGTTTAGCTTTTTGGTCCCATGCAATTAAAACACTCCTGATAGACCTTGAAGCTTATGAAGATGTAAACCTAAATGATATTTTTTTTCTTTGGTTCTAATAAAGACTGCTGATTTCTTAGCTACAGTTTTTCTTCTTTTGCACTTGTAGATTTTACAAAGTTACTTCATTATGTACTGTGTTTGTGGTAACTCTAGCCTTCCTGGTTACCACCGAATTTCCTTAACTTCTATTCTACCTAATGTTTTTGAATGTTTACAGGCAAAATGTCTAAATGGGTATACTGAAGGTAACAATCTCTTCCCTAGTTTGCAATTTGGATTTCATAAAGGGTCTGGAGTATGTGATGTCCTTCTTACAGTTTCCAATGCTGTATACAAAATCCCTTGATTGTGGTCAATTAGTTTAAGTAATTGGCCTTGATTTTAATGATGCCTTTGGCAGTGTTAATCATGAGGCCCATGTTGGAGTAGGTGGGTCTTTTCTTAGCATCATTATTGAATTTTTAACCCTTTAACCCCCAGGCTATTTGGAAATTTCCAACCCTTAACCCCCAAAGGGTTATTTTTTCCCAGCACATTTTGCAGTATATTTTTTTTTTTAAATTGCTCTAACAGCCTTAATTTTGGTCATAGAGAGGTAAGGTTGGTCTCATTCTCTTGGAAAATGCCTGAATTTTTTCAAAAAATTATCAAAAATATGAAAAAAAAAATTTTTATAGCATTTTTTCGCAAGGACGTACCGGTACGTCCATGGGGGTAAAGGGATGGCTTTTGTGAAACGTACCAGTACGTCCTTTGGGGGTAAAAGTGTTAAGTAATAGATTACAAAGTAGTTATTTATGGGCACCATAGTGACCATAGGAATGTGATATCTGGTGTTCCTCAGAATTGTTCTTGGCCCATTAGTTTTCAAACTATATTGTATGTGGTTTGACCTAGAAAACAAGCTTGTTGCATAGGCAGATGATGCTTTTCTCTTTGCATCAGTTCTATCTCCTGAATGTAGACCTGGGTTGCTAAATCCCTTTACAGAGATCTAGCTAAAATTACTGCACATTTAAAACCTAGTGCTTTCCCTATGCAGAAATGCTAACTTAACAAATACAGTAGTTTGGAGTAGGTATTAAATTAAAATGCAATAAAAAATTTTCAGAATATGGAAGGGGAGATAGACATACTGACGAAGCAGGCGTAGAAAACTGAAGAATGAGAAACTGCTACTTACTACTGTCCAATTACTTTACTAGGGGCATGTATCTTTTGAAAGGAAAGAAAACAGGATAAACTTATGATAAATTTTGAGGGTTAACTTCGATAAAACAAGCTACTAGAAAAGAAGCAATATGAACATCAGGGGAAGTTCACAGAAATAGGGCTACAACAAATCTTGGTATTCCTTTCAAGATCACAAACATCACTGGTGTCTCAATGAGCTGAAGCAATATGAAGGAAGACAGTCAAAATGGAATAGGGAGAAAAAAAATTGAATAAAATAGAATATTAGTACTCATGGGCATTAATTATTCAATTTTTTCTAAGTCCTCACAGTGTACAAATCTCATATTTCAATCACAGATTTTCTCAAAAAGTGGGATACGACATTTAAAGCTTTTCAGTGTTTATTTTTAATTTGAGGATGATATACTTGGTATTAAGCCCCAGTTACTTTCAATACCAAAGGTATCCCTCATTTTCCAACATGCGTATCATACTTATGAGACATGCTGCCAAGGTGTTAATTCATTTTCCTTACAAATCCCTGATGGAGCCAAGTTATTTTTGTACAAGACAGTTTATGAGCAAATAACAGACATAAAAGTTAAAAGATTGTGATGGTGGAATTTTTAAGATATGACAAAAGACTGAATTATATTTTCTAATTGGGCAAAAAGACCAAGAAATGAAAAGAGGAACGGTCTGACAATAAAAGCATTTAGTTTGTTTATTGCATACTCCTCCTATGAAGTTAAGTTAAAGTTCCTTGGAAGAAGTTTCTGAAGACTGTATAGAATTGACAATGCCAATGATTCACCCCATAATAAAATGGCATATAGAACGTCTGATAACGTCTATGGCTTGTCATCTCTAGGAGCATTGGCAAGGGACAACCTCAATTCCCCCAAATAAAAATGAAATGGCTTAAATGGTGAAAGGAACTGGGACTTAACTGATTAATGTATTGAATCCTACCTCCTATAAAACCATCATGGGTAAGGAATCCTTTTGAGATAGTAAATTGCAACTTTCCCATTAGAAGTAAAGAATAAAGAGCAACTCCATCTTGTGATTGAGATACTTTAATCACCCCTGTTCAATAATAAAAGGTTGCCTAGTTTCAATTTACTGGCGTATTAAGTTCCTTAAATACATGATTATCATTTAAAAAACTAAGCAATGACTACAAAATAGTTTCTACAGACTTCCAATGCAGGTACTCCACAAATACCAGGTACTGTAGATAAGAACCTGTCTCTAAGCAGAATCCTTGAGAATTCCCACTAATGACAATCTACTATACATCAATTCAACAGAATCACTAACGCCAACTATACTGGCAAAGCAGCGAAGCTGGCAGCCTTCACCAGAAAAGAAAAAATTAACAGGAAACTGGGATCTTGTGTTTAGTACAAATAAAATCAGGAATTATAATATACATATACTTTAAACCCTCTAGCCTTGGTAAGAAGTTCGGTAAGGAAATAAAAATAAAAAAGGAAAGCTTGCAATTGAAAGATATTCCTAGTGTACTAAAGTATTTGTCAACCAGTGGTGCCATTTTGTGGTTTTTTGCCTCAAAACGTGGACAGATAGCGATATCCAGCATCTCTCTATGGTCACGCTGACTTCGGATACATTTACAGAACTTGTAAAAATAAAACCACATTTTATATCATTGCTTAAAGTTTTGGTAATTAACCTTTGATAATGAAAGGAAGATCACCCTAAATATAATAAATATAGGATATAATTCTTATATTAAATCCTTGAACAATAAGATTCTAAATATGTATCAAAATTTGGTTTTCACCGATTTCATAAAAAAAGATGAAAATACTGTACAGTAATGCGTCGATTAAAAACACAACTAAGCTCATGTGGAAATTCTATGCAGGTACTGTACAACAGCAACATTGCATGTACCCAAACTGAGTGTAGTCGAGGTGGCAATGCTTCTGTCAACCCAATTATGATTATATCTATGTTGCTTTAGTGAAGCCATAAAGATTTCCTTTACATTAATGATGTGTCTCATAACTTTGGTGAATAATGCCCCACTTTAGTTGCAGTGTCCCTTGCGATGTAAACCCTCTCCAAAATGCATAGGCATAAAATGCTCATGGCTCTTTCTATAGGGAAAATCCTGTGAAGTATCCAATATTTCCTTCACTTGCTCAACAGAAATTTTCAATGGCTATCCGAATGAAATTTTATTCCAATCTTGAGTTAATACTTACTTCATGTTATACAGCATCAGGAATATGGAAAAAGAAGTATTCTTTCTACATATAAGCTTTTTATGTTCCTATTACATCAATGACCAATTACCAGTCAATGAAACTAGGACCGAGCAAACATGAAACGTAGTACAAGTGAATCAAGGCATGCTACTGCTATTATGAGTACTGTACTCACTCTATAATACACAACCTTATATCACTACTACTTTACTATATTAAAAATCTGCTAAACAAGATCACTAAAAAAGCACCTCAGCAAGGTTGGAATGGTTGGCCAGCTAAATTACTGGAAGACAAAAATAATGAATGAAAATCCGGCATTGTACAGTTAATAACGACGGAGCTAAAGAAGCATAGCAAAGAACTTTTAGTATTCTCTACAGTGAGCCAAACAAGGTACACTGTAAGTAGTACACCCATAAACAGATAACAACCCTAAAATTTATGGATGACATCCATCAATGTCTATAAAAAAAGACTACTAAAAATAAAAGGGAAACATTGTATACTGCATTAAAGACCTAGCATTACCAAGGAATGATAGAATAAAATGCATAACAGTGCTAACTAGAGGGGCCCTCAGTACAGCGCAGACCTCTGCCACGGCCGCTTATTTCTCGACCTTGACCTTTGACCTTATACATGTATTGGTTGGCGTGGATTTTCATACACTCAAGTATAAAACAAGTTAGAAGTCGCTGTGACAACGATGTCCAAACTCATGGCTAATTATGTGAGTTGGACATTTTGCTTGACCGTGACCTTGACATTCCAAAATTTAATAATTTCCAGCTTTTTATATAACAGTTAATTCCTGCAAGTTTCATTCCTCTACAATTAAAATTGTGGCCAGGAAGCTGCTCCCAAACAAACCTATACACACATAAACAAACAAACACACAAACAGGGGCGAAAACATAATATCCTTCCAACTTCGTTGACGGAGGTAATAACTAGACTGCACTAATGTTTTCTGAAAACATTGAAAACTGTCAATTGGAATTTCAAATTAGGTAAAACGCAGTATATTCTTAGACTAACATGACTTGCTTAGCAAATACAGTATAAGCAAGAGAATTGAAAAGATGGTAGTCTCCCTGACTGCTAATAAGACATACCATATCCATTTCCTTCATTTTTAACAGAAGGTACAAGGAAGATAACTAATTTAGCATGTCGTGAAATTTTATTTCAGTCAAGGAATTTGGGCCATATGGCATGGTGCAAAATCAAAAGAAAAAATGGATAGAAAGATTGCAGAAAGTAGAGGTAAGGTAGAGGGTAAAAAAGTGGATGCAGGTAGGGGGAAAAGGGCTGCTGTAAAGGCCCTTTATAGTAATACCTACAGTGCACTGTGTGAGGTGCACTGCTGGCGCTAACTCACAAGGAACATATCATGTGCATATCCTAAACATGGCAAGTTCAAACCACTTTAACAATACCCAAAGAAAGTTGAAAGCGTAGAGCTGAAGGAAATTAAATAATTGAGATAATACTCACAAATCTGCATTACTAAATAGCCCAGGCAATAAATTTGTTTATGATTTTGTTAGTTAAGGAATATCTCTGGTGTGGATACTCACTTGAGACGAAAGCTCAATACGCCTTCCATCTAGAGATGACCCTACTGTCGGCCAACACCGCACAGTTCTAGCCAATACTGTATAGAATAAGTAAAATAGGAGGTTTGTATGACACGGACATGTTTTAATCAATACAGCATCTAGAAAGCATTTACTGTATGAGGAGAAACCTACGTGTACTTTATATACCCCTACCCATATGCTCTAAGCTCAAATGTCTTAAATTCTTAATAAATTTTCTAAATACAAAAGGACTTTTTTTACAGTGTAGTGTGCTAAGAAAATACACAGACCGTCTATCAAAACCTTTATGCAAAGAGGTTGACTTAGAATAAATTAGCTAACCGAGCCTTGATCAATAAATACATCTAAAACTTTTTCAAAAATTCATACTAGCACTGCCTTTTGTCATATTCAGTTTATCAACTTGTTAAGTTGTTTTAATATAGTGTGTATTTCCATCAGCTGATATTTATATGAAGTGACAGATTCTAGTACTTCTCAACCTTAACAAAGAATTACTTGAAGGAAATTTCATCAAAAGAAGAAAGATTTAAAGATTTTTTTTTTAAATTAAATAATAGAAGAAAAGTACAGTTAAACTTCCTTATCGGTAGTCATTACGTTCTGAGCCCCTTGTAGAATTCCGCAGATAATAGGCAATAGAAAATCTAAGGATTTTTTAACTTTTAAATATTCACTTAAGATGTTATCATTATGTACTTTAAATTCAAAGTACACTACTACAAAGAATTTAATGCACTGCAATATCAGTAAAGTACAATACAGTACTGTATATTAAATCTTAACAAGGCAATAGTGTAACAATACCCCCACCTATTTCTCTCTCTCTCTCATATACATACAGTATAAGTCTGTTAATGTTCTTTACTACGCTATACTGGCGAGTCTAAATATTATCGTTGTAATAACATAATACTTTACTGTATGAGGATTATGATTGTAATAATAGTTAAATAGCAATGAAAAAGCATACCATAACTTCATCTCAGTCGTTTAAAAACTATTCAGCACTCATGACATATAATAACCATACATTAAAGATATTACCAATGGAAACTATCAGCAACTATTATTGTTATTATTATTACTAGCTTAGTTACAACATTAGTTGGAAAAGCAGGATGCTATAAGCCCTAGGGATCCAACAGGGAATAAAGCCCCCATGAGGAACCAAAATAAAGAAATATATAAAATATATACAAGAAGTAATACTGTAGTAACAAACATAAAACATCTCAAGATCAGTAACAATGTTAAAATAAATTTGTCATACATAAAAAACGATGAGAATCATGTCAACCTATTCCACATAAAAATATTCACTGCAAGTTTGAACTTCTGAGATTCCACCGATTAAACTACCTGAGTAGGAAGATTATTCCACAATCTGGTTACAGCTGGAATAAAACTTCTAGAATACCGTGGTGTTGGGCCTTATGATGATAAAGGCAAAACTGTTAGAATTAACTGCATACCAAGTACTTTGTCCAGGAGGGTACAGTCTGGGAAGATCTGAATGCAAAGGATGATCAGAATTATAAAAAATTTTATGTACATAAACAACTAACTGAACGACAGTACCAGAGATTAATATCAAAATCAGGAATAAGAAATATGATATTTTAATTATAAAATAAATTTTTGAATATACTTACCCGGTGAATATATAATAGCTGAGCCTCCGGCGGCTCGACAGAAAAAACACACAAAAACTCGCGAGCGATCGCTATGAAGGTTGCGGGTGTGCCCACTAGCGCCAACTATCGGCCAGATACCGCATATACATGTAAACAGACCCAATTTTTCTCATCCCACTGGGTCTCTATCGGGGAGGAAGGGGGGGCCTTTAATTTATATATTCACCGGGTAAGTATATTCAAAAATTTATTTTATAATTAAAATATCATTTTTAAATATTTAACTTAGCCGGTGAATATATAATAGCCGATTCACACCCATGGTGGTGGGTAGAGACCAGAGTTAATTAAGTTTACAGCGTATATGCTTAGAGTTTTTGACAGTTATATCATAACAAAACCCAAATATATAAAGGTACCTGGTAAGGAAGTTGACTTAGACGATTACTCTGCCTTATTAGTCTATCTTCCTCATGAATCCCAGCGATCCTCTTAGGATGCTGGAAGACTCCCAGGAGCTGAAGTATTAAGGGCTGCAACCCATACAACAGGACCTCATCAAACCCCTAATCTGGGCGCTCTCAAGAAATGACTTTGACCACCCGCCAAATCAACCAGGATGCGAAAGGCTTCTTAGCCTTCCGTACAACCCAAAAAACAATATTAAAAACATTTCAAGAGACAGATTAAAAAGGATATTGGAATTAGGGTAATGTAGTGGTAGAACCCTCACCCACTACTGCACTCGCTGCAACGAATGGACCCAGTGTGTAGCAGTCCTCGTAAAGAGTCTGGACATCTTTTAAGTAAAATGACGCGAACACTGACTTGCTTCTCCAAAAAGTCGCGTCCATAATACTTTGCAGAGATTTATTTTGCTTGAAGGCCACGGAGGTTGCTATAGCTCTAACTTCGTGCGTCTTAACCTTAAGCAAACATCGGTCTTTCTCATTCAAGTGAGAATGAGCTTCTCGTATTAAAAATCTGATAAAATATGACAAAGCATTCTTTGACATAGGCAATGATGGTTTCTTAACTGAGCACCATAATGCCTCAGATTTACCTCGTAATGACTTAGTACTAGCTAAATAGAACTTAAGAGCTCTAACAGGACATAATACTCTTTCCAGTTCGTTGCCTACGATCTCTGATAAGCAAGGAATATCAAAAGATTTAGGCCAAGGACGAGAAGGCAGTTCATTTTTGGCCAGGAAACCAAGTTGAAGTGAACAAGTGGCTTTTTCTGTAGAAAAGCCAATGTTCTTACTGAAGGCATGAAGTTCACTGACCCTTTTAGCCGAAGCCAAGCACACTAGGAAAAGTGTCTTGAGGGTGAGATCCTTCAGGGAGGCTGAATGTAATGGCTCAAACCTGTCTGACATGAGGAACCTTAGGACCACGTCTAAGTTCCATCCAGGAGTTGCCAAACGACGTTCCTTAGAGGTCTCGAAAGACTTAAGGAGATCTTGGAGATCTTTATTGTTGGAAAGATCTAAGCCTCTATGTCAAAAGACCGAAGCCAACATGCTCCTGTAGCCCTTAATCGTGGGAGCTGAAAGGGAGCGAACCTTTCTCAGATGTAAAAGAAAATCTGTGATTTGGGCTACAGAGGTACTGGACGAGGACACAGATGCTGACTTGCACCAGTCTCGAAAGACTTCCCACTTCGACTGGTATACTCTAATGGTAGAAGCTCTCCTCGCTCTTGCAATCGCACTGGCTGCCTCCTTCGAAAAGCCTCGAGCTCTTGAGAGTCTTTCGATAGTCTGAAGGAAGTCAGACGAAGAGCGGGGAGGCTTTGATGGACATTCTTTACGTGGGGCTGACGTAACAGATCTACCCTTAGAGGAAGACTTCTTGGAAAGTCTACCAGCCATTGAAGTACCTCGGTGAACCACTCTCTCGCGGGCCAGAGGGTAGCAACCAACGCCAACCTTGTCCCTTCGTGAGAGGCAAAATTCTGCAGTACCTTGTTGACTATCTTGAATGGTGGGAATGCATATAAGTCCAGAAGAGACCAATCCAGTAGAAACGCGTCTATGTGGATTGTTTCTGTATCTAGGACTGGAGAGCAATAGATTGGTAACCTTTTGGTCAACGAGGAGGCAAAGAGGTCTATGGTGGGTTGACCCCAAGTAGCCCAAAAACTCTTGCACACGTCCTTGTGGAGGGTCCATTCCGTGGGTATCACCTGACTCCTTCGACTGAGACAGTCTGCCAAGACGTTCAAGTCCCCCTGGATGAATCTCGTCAACAGGGAGATGCCTCGATTTCTTGACCATAAGAGAAGGTCCCTTGCGATCTCGAGCAGCGTGAAGGAGTGTGTGCCTCCTTGCTTGGAGATGTACGCCAAAGCTGTGGTGTTGTCTGAGTTGACCTCTACCACTTAGTTTCGAAGAAGCTTTCGAATATCATCAAGGCCAAGTGGACTGCTAATAGCTCCTTGCCGTTGATGTGCATGCTCTTCTGACTTGAGGTCCACAGACCCGAGCATTCCCGACCGTCCAGGGTCGCACCCCAACCCAAATCCGACGCGTCTGAGAACAACACGTGGTTTGGGTTCTTGACTGCTAGGGATAGTCCCTCTCTCAGACTGATATTGCTGTCCCACCATTTCAGGCATGCCTTTACTGGTTCGGAGACTGGGAATGATACCGTCTCTAACGTCTTGTCCTAGTTCCAGTGAGAGGCTAGATGGAACCGGAGAGGCAGAAGGTGTAGTCTCCCTAGTGAGACAAACTGCTCCAGGGATGAGAGAGTCCTTACGAGACTGTTCCAACTCCTGACTGAACAAACGTTCTCTTTTCAGCATTAGTTGGACTTCGAGCAGGGCTTGTTCTATTCGGGTGGCAGACGGAAGAGCCCGAAAAAACTGGACTGCGAATCTCCATCCCCAAATATAGAATAATCTGGGATGGGATCAGTTGGGACTTTTAGGTTGACCAAAAGTCCCAACTCCCTGGCCAGACTCAACGTCCAATGTAGATCCTGCAGACAGCGAAGACTGGACGATGCTCTGAGAAGCCAGTCGTCCAAGTACAGGGAGGCTCGGATCCCCGATAGATGGGGGGATTTTGCCACATTCCTCATGAGCCTCGTAAACACGAGAGGAGCAGGACTGAGGCCAAAGCACAGGGCTCGAAACTGGTACCCCACATTCCTGTAAACAAACCTCAGAAACGGTTGGGAATCCGGGTGTATAGGAATGTGGAAGTATGCCTCCTGAAGGTTGAGAGAGACCATCCAGTCGCCTTCCATTAATGCTGTTAAGACAGCCTGGTAGACTTCATCGTGAAGTTTGTCTTGACGATGAACACATTGAGCGCACTTGCCTCTTACGTACTCCTGCAGTGAACATGGCTGCCAGATCATTGGAGCCATCCCTGAGGGACTTGTTCCTGCAGAGAACGTGGCTGTCAGATCATTGGAGCCATCCCTGAGGGACTTGTTCCTGCAGAGAACGTGGCTGTCAGATCATTGGAGCCATCCCTGAAAGCCTAGTTTATGCATGACATAATTGTACAGCAAAACTTCAAACGCTCGAAAAAAAAAAAAAACTCCTAACAGGAGATGGTCTAGCTCTGAAGTCGACCATAAAATCTTGGAGCGTCTCATGGCCAGGCGCCAGGGAGAGTCTATGAGGTTTGAGAAGTCTATCTGGGCAGAGGCAGGAACTCCCAAGCCGAGAACTTCTCCCGTGTCATATCAGACTCTCGTTCTATAAGCCAGCTTAAAAGTAGGGAAAGCAAAGGCTGTCTCCCCCAAACTCCTCCTGGTGATTAACCAGTCGCCTAGCAAACGTAAAGCTCTCTTAGAAGAGCGAGAGAGCACTAGCTTATAAAACAACGGCTTCGAAGTAGCTAGGCCTAGTGTAAACTCTGACGTTTAGGTGAACGAGGAGCAGCAGTTACAAAAAGATCCGGACAAAGATCCTTAAAAATCAGCATGATTTATTTAAAGTCCATGGAGGGCTGAGCAGCTTAAGGCTCCTTTTCGTCTGACAGAGTCCTCAAGGGAATATCAGTAGGAGGGGGATCAGCAACTTCCTCATCTGAAGGAACCTTGTCCGACAATAGCCGAGTCTCAAGCAAGGGAGAGACCTGCCGTGGTGGTAATGCTTGACAAGCAGAGTCCACACGCAAAGGAGCAACAGTATAAGTCAAGGACGCTATGTCATGTAACTGCTTAAAGGACTGACCAGTAACAACAACAGGTGCGGGAGGACGTTCGACGTCAACTCGAGACTGCCTTGACTGCTTAGACTGAGCAGTCAAAACAACTCTTGACTGCGGTGCTTGACGCTCAACGTCAAAACAAGTCAACTATGCTGGTTGGTGAACGTCCTGAACGTCAACAAGAGCAAGCGGCAGCGGCTGAACGTCCACAAGCGGCTGAGAGTCAACACGGGACTGCATCGAGTGAGGCTCTACAAAACACGATTGACGTGACTTTGTAACGTCAATGTCAACAGGACGAGCAAAGGCTCGTTTGGGCGGCTGACGGCCAAGATATCGATCAGCTAAGCGGCGAGGATCATCGTGAACCTGCTCAACAGAATAGTCCTCCATAAGAGAGGCAAGCTTATTCTGCATGTCTTGCCGTACAACCCATTTAGGATCAACGGGAATGGTTGCGGTAAGAGACGAGGGTAACGTCTGTGACTGCAAAACCTTGCCTACAAAAAGACTCTCGGAGCCTGTGTTACGCTTTTGTTTAGGCGGCGAGCAGTCTTCCGATGACTGCATAGGGTCAGAGCTGTCCTAATGGTTAAAATCAGGACGCTGGACCTGTCCTGAAAGGACTGACTTTCGCTTAAAGGTCTCGAAACCTTGTTCCACGGTTTCTTATGCGAAAAGCCTTCGGATGACGAGGAGAAAATCGTCTCGCTCGTCTTATGGTAGGGGCGGTGTTGATGAGACACGCCTGAAACCATAGAGGGAACGTCTGTTCGCTGATCAAGTCCTCTCGAACCCATAAGTCGTACGACATTACTTCTCCCCTGGGCTTGGGAGCTTGCAAGAGGTCTCGGACTAGGCGAACGACAGGCACGAACAGACGAACCCTCGGTCGCAACACTGATAACACTGCGCAATTATCACTTTATCACTACGATTTTCTGTTTTGCACTTACTTCACTGAAATCGAATTTTTCAACAATTCACATTAGGTATGAATAAAACTGATTTCTACCTGAAGCACGCAATTCTACCCTCATCAAAAGGTTATAATTGCGAAATCAGTCGTATAATGTAAGCACATTAATACAAGCAAAAAACAGTAAACATATATTAAGATAAAAAGATCAGTGGCTGGGAAGGAGACTAAACACTAGTTCATTCAAAACTACGTTTTCAATCTCTCACCGTACAGTGCCTTGGGACGAGAATAAAAACTAAAAACGTTTTATCCTTTCTCCCCGTACAGAGACTAGGGACGAGAGTAAAAAACTGACTCGAGAACAACGTTACTCGCTTGGGACGAGAATAAAGATCGGAACGTTCTCTCTTCCTCTCTCTCTCTCTCTCTCTCTCTCTCTTGATTTCGCACCGAAGAGAAGAGCCCACTTATCTTTCGTCAATAAACAGGTTATTTGACCAAAGGAAAAAACTGAAAGGTTTTTCAATTAACAAGTTCCTTTAAAATAGTATTTAAAACATTTAAGTTTGAAAGAAGAATGAACAAAACGTCAGAATCGATTTACTCTTTCTGCAAAGTGAAACCGTGATTCTCTCTCTCTCTATCGTAACGATAGAGCGCAAACTGCGTAGCATAAATAAACTAAACGTTAGTTCATCTTTGAAACAGTACGAAGACTATTCAAAGAAAATCTTTCATAAAATATCTACTAAAAAATATTCATTTAATAAGTTTTAAATCATTTGCTCTGTTAAAGTTATTTACGATTGAAAGGGCTCAACGTTGTTTAACTTCGGTTTCCAAGTTAGGACCGCCTACTCTCGGATTAGAGGAGGAATAGGAAAGGTCGCATATAAACAAATCATTAAAATTTATCTTGATGTTTATTATAAATGGAAAGCTAATCGAAGAGGCCTAATAAAGGCGGTTGAGATATAAAATATATAGAGGAAAATCTATAATTAATTTATAACGTGATAATTGCTAAAAGCCTAAAACACACTTCCGTACTAAGGGAAGGGTCGGCCATTTAAAAGTCAAAGAAAGTCCAAAAAACAATCCAAAGTCATCAAAAATTAAACCTATCCAAAAACGAGTTCAAGATTTAAGTTGAAGATAAAACACCTGCACTGCGAAAGCTCAAACCAAAAGGAAGTACTTCACCAGATATGTTGAGAAAACTCCATGTTATACAGCGAGTATTGATACGTCTTGTCGTTAAGGCCGACAGAAAAATTGGGTCTGTTTACATGTATATGCGGTATCTGGCCGATAGTTGGCGCTAGTGGGCACACCCGCAACCTTCATAGCGATCGCTCGCGAGTTTTTGTGTGTTTTTTCTGTCGAGCCGCCGGAGGCTCAGCTATTATATATTCACCGGCTAAGTTAAATATTTAAAATTAATAGACTGCAAAATTTTGTCCAATAAATTAAGATGAGAGTTAGCAGGTGAAGATCAGACAGGATAACATTACTCAAAACAAGGTAGAATTAAGGAAGGAAAATTTTTCTTCAAATAGATTGATCACTAAAAATCTTGAAAGGTTTTTCAATAGGGCTATTTTTTTGTGCAACTGAAGAAGAAACAGACCTAATGTGCCTCTCAAATGTAAATTTGCAAACAAGAACCACACCTAAAATTTTAAAGGAGTTATATACCGTATAGTTAAAGACACATTATTAATGCAAAGATCTGGATGTTGAGGGGCCAGTCCTCAGCCTACTTACAATCATACTTTGAAGTTGTTAGGGTTCAACCTAATGCCCCATAATTTGCACCATGCACTAATTTTGGCTAAATCTCTATTAAGGAATTCAGTAACCCAAGATCTACACTCAGGAGATGGAATTGATGCAGAGATGCAGAGTATCACATTCCTAGGGTCACAGTTTCCAGTCAACAACTCTTTGCAATATATTACTTTGAAAATTCAATAATGATGCTAAGAAAAGACCCACCTACGCACAACTGTTTGAGTTTGAAAACAATGGCCTTATGATCAACACAGACAAAGGCAGCACTAAAATCCAGGCCATTCATACAAAATTCCTGACCCCAATCAAGGGATTTCTGAACATCACTGGAAATTGTAAGAAAGGGATCACACGCTCCAAGGTCTTCGCAAAAGCGTAGTTACAAACTAGGGAACAGATTATCAGTTTTCTTATTTTATCATAAGCTTAAAAAATTTTCATTTGGATAGACTATGTTCACTTCAGGATGAGGAAAAAATGAAGATAGAATTTACATAAAATTTCAGATAAACAATAACTTTTTTATTTGGAAACAGAAAAAATTGCACTTTTCTTAAAAGAAAGCTTTTGAAGGTATCATAAAATCACATGAAAAAATTTCAAATCCACTAAATAATGATGTTCAATACGCAAATTAAACACTACAATCAAACCAAAATGACATTTTCCTTTACAGTCCATTAGCTTATAAAGTTAATATCTTGATGACACCATCAACCTTTTTACTCTGACTGCTGCGTTTCATTAGGCATTGAATTTTAAATACAAAAAGTACTCAACATATTTCATTTCCTCATGTCATGACATCTTTACAAAAGCTTTCTTCATAAAATATGCAAATTATTTTTGTGTTGGACTCCCTGTTCTAGCCTTTCAAAGGAAAGTCCTTGGAGACAAAACAGCACATCAACCCCAAAAATCTAAAAAATTTTAATTAACAAACAAATAAGTTATTGAAAATTTCTTTAACAAACAGCAAAGCCTTGTACTCGACTTGCTCTGTCTATAGACCAACTGTGCTCAGACTAGCGTGAAATGGTTCAAAATGAAACAAAGATAAAATAAAAATTCCATTATATTAAAGATGTCAACCAGATGAAAATTCTAAAAGCTCTTAGAAACTTTATCATTCAAATCATTGATATATATAATACCAAGCAACCCAATTAGTTTAAACTGACGAGGTGACGAATATCTCGTTGAACGTTCTCCAATTTTCTATCATAAGAGGAACTATACAGTAATTAAACAAAGTACTGTTAGCTCTTATCTGATATCTCTCTCCCAAAGTGGAGAGAGTGACTTTGCTAGTAATTTTAGACATGACAGCTATTTTCTGGAAAGCAGACTGAAAGATATGGTTTAAATTTAGTCAGATATTACGCAGGTCAATCTAGTGTAGTGCCTTTGTTTTTTTAAGCAAAAGATCTCAAAGGCTTCCATTATAACTGGCTTTTGATTCTTAACTTTCACATGTTCATTTGAAGGCCTCTAATATTGACACTGTACACAATCCACAATAATTTAAAAAAGATATGAACCAAAGTAATATTCACAGAGTGAAAGAAGTCAGGATGGCTTTACATATGCCTGTCCAATCATTAGGACCAGCATGTCATAATAAGACCATTCTTACATTACGTTATTTTGTCATGTAAAGCTTCTTAAAAGTTGAGAATTACCTAACTAGAAAACCAACATGGTAGACATGTTCTAGGTATTTTCAGATTCTGCCCATATATAAGTGAAACCATTATAAGACATAAGAAATTAAACCCCATAACAGGATTAAAAACTCTTCTAAATACATAATGAATTACTAAAATATTTCATGAAATTTTCCTGTATTTCCAACAATTCCCTTCTAAGGACAAAATCAACTCCCTCATATTCTGCTTCAAGTTGATGAACCAGAATATGTTTAATAAAACATTTGGAAAAGTACTGGTCATCCTTGGACCACCACCAACAGTCTAGTTCTCATTCTAGTGTCGTGAGGGTTAATTTTCCAATATCATTTAAAACTTAAAATCAATGACAAGGGGCTGAAATGGGAAATGAAAACACCACTTTAAAACTGATTAGCTGATGAGTTTCCACTGCTATGGAACAGGCACAAAAGTAAAAGCAGTGGCATCCCTCCTCTTCAAAACTTGAAGTACTTCCAATTTTGATTTGTTTAAGATTGCCCCACCTTTTGTGAGACATGGGCACTTGTGTTGGCAGCCCGTAAGTAATTTTGATAGTTTTCTCCAGCAATTAATGACTTAAAGCACATACGGGTATACTGTACAATTAATGGGTTTTACTCGCAGGAAAACAATCAAATTGAAACTACAAAAAATCCACACAAAAACTGGTGATTCTTGGAACGAAAGTGATATCAAACTTTACACACATAACACTACTATACACAGAGGGGATCATATCACAAAAACCATGATGTGGTGAAAAATAAAATACAATACTGTGTAAATTGAAAAGTGAATACTGAACAAAAGGTGTGTTTTTCCAAGTGTTCAATCTCAACAAATACGGTATATCTCTTCCATACTGTGCCTCCACATATCAAAAATACTGTAAGTGATACACCTAATTCATTGCAAACAGTTAAAACAATATCTTACAGAAATTATATTATCTGCATCCCATTTAAATTACTGTACTGTGTTATTCAAATACCAAATCAATCAAATCTTACCCAGTCTTCTATAATTTTCTGCTTCACAAAACTTACAAAATCTATATGGGTTTTATCTATGCTGAACCTGACGGTATACAGAAAATGAAATTAGCTTTGTTAATAAACCAAAAATAAAGGTACAACCTTTTTTCTCAATAACCGTGTCTTCTAGGATAGATAATGATTTTTCTACTTAATTTAGAATTAGTGAAGTGGAACACTGTTATTTATAAAGAATGGCTGCAACCCTGTACCGTAACAGACTTTTGCAACACTTGGTTATAAAATGTTATTTTCATTAGTAAAATAAATTTTTGAATATACTTACCCGATGATCATGTAGCTGTCAACTCCGTTGCCCGACAGAAATCTACGGTCGGGATACGCCAGCGATCGCTATACAGGTGGGGGTGTACACAACAGCGCCATCTGTGGTCAGGTACTCAAGTACTTCTTGTCAACAAGACCTCAATTTTCTCCTCGGTCCACTGGTTCTCTATGGGGAGGAAGGGCGGGTCCTTTAAATCATGATCATCGGGTAAGTATATTCAAAAATTTATTTTACTAATGAAAATAACATTTTTCAATATTAATCTTACCCGATGATCATGTAGCTGATTCACACCCAGGGTGGTGGGTGGAGACCAGCATACATGTTAACAAACAAGCTAAGTATCCCGTATTACATTTTATTAGTTATTCAAAATAACAATATAAAATAAATAAGTACCTGGTAAGGAAGTCGACTTGAACCATTACTCTGCCTTTATTAAGTACGTCTTCCTTACTGAGCGTAGCGGTCCTCTTAGGATGCTGAACAACTCTTAGGTGCTGAAGTATAAAGGGCTGCAACCCATACTAAAGGACCTCATCACAACTTCTAACCTAGGCGCTTCTCAAGAAAGAATTGACCACCCGCCAAATCAACCAGGATGCGGAAGGCTTCTTAGCCGACCGTACAACCCAAAAACAACAATAAAAAGTATTCAAGAGAAAGGTTAAAAAAGGTTATGGGATTATGGGAATGTAGTGGCTGAGCCCTCACCTACTACTGCACTCGCTGCTACGAATGGTCTCAGGGTGTAGCAGTTCTCGTAAAGAGACTGGACATCTTTGAGGTAGAATGATGCGAACACTGACTTGCTTCTCCAATAGGTTGCATCCATAACTCTGCAGAGAACGGTTCTGTTTGAAGGCCACTGAAGTAGCCACAGCTCTCACTTCATGTGTCCTTACCCTCAGCAAAGCAAGGTCTTCTTCCTTCAGATGAGAATGAGCTTCTCTAATCAGAAGCCTGATGTAGTAAGAAACTGCGTTCTTAGACATTGGTAGCGAAGGCTTCTTAACAGCACACCATAAGGCTTCCGATTGTCCTCGTAAGGGTTTAGACCTCTTTAGATATAACCTAAGAGCTCTAACTGGGCAAAGTACTCTCTCCAGTTCGTTACCCACCAAGTTGGATAGGCTAGGGATCTCGAACGATTTAGGCCAAGGACGTGAAGGAAGCTCGTTTTTAGCCAAAAAACCGAGCTGCAAGGAACATGTAGCCGTTTCAGATGTGAAACCTATGTTCCTGCTGAAGGCGTGGATCTCACTTACTCTTTTAGCTGTTGCTAGGCACACGAGGAAAAGAGTTTTTAATGTGAGGTCCTTAAAAGAGGCTGATTGGAGCGGTTCAAATCTAGATGACATAAGGAACCTTAGAACTACATCTAGATTCCAGCCTGGAGTGGACAACCGACGTTCCTTTGAGGTCTCAAAAGACCTAAGGAGGTCCTGTAGATCTTTGTTGGTGGAAAGATCCAAGCCTCTGTGGCGGAAAACCGCTGCCAACATACTTCTGTAACCCTTGATCGTAGGAGCTGATAGGGATCTAACGTTCCTTAGATGTAACAGGAAGTCAGCAATCTGGGTTACAGTGGTACTGGTTGAGGAAACTGCATTGGCCTTGCACCAGCTTCGGGAGACTTCCCATTTAGATTGATAGACTCTGAGAGTGGATGTCCTCCTTGCTCTGGCAATCGCTCTGGCTGCCTCCTTCGAAAAGCCTCTAGCTCTTGAGAGTCTTTCGATAGTCTGAAGGCAGTCAGACGAAGAGCGTGGAGGTTTGGGTGTACCTTCTTTACGTGAGGTTGACGCAGAAGGTCCACTCTTAGAGGGAGAGTCCTGGGAACGTCGACCAGCCATTGCAGTACCTCTGTGAACCATTCTCTCGCGGGCCAGAGGGGAGCAACCAACGTCAGCCGTGTCCCTTTGTGAGAGGCGAACTTCTGAAGTACCCTGTTGACAATCTTGAACGGCGGGAATGCATACAGGTCGAGATGGGACCAATCCAGCAGAAAGGCATCCATGTGAACTGCTGCTGGGTCTGGAATCGGAGAACAATACAATGGGAGCCTCTTGGTCATCGAGGTAGCGAACAGATCTATGGTTGGCTGACCCCACAGGGTTCAAAGTCTGCTGCAAACATTCTTGTGAAGGGTCCACTCTGTGGGGATGACCTGACCCTTCCGGCTGAGGCGATCTGCCATGACATTCATATCGCCCTGAATGAACCTCGTTACCAGCGTGAGCCTTCGATCTTTTGACCAAATGAGGAGGTCCCTTGCGATCTCGAACAACTTCCTCGAATGAGTCCCCCCCTGCTTGGAGATGTAAGCCAAGGCTGTGGTGTTGTCGGAGTTCACCTCCACCACCTTGTTTAGCTGGAGGGACTTGAAGTTTATTAAGGCCAGATGAACCGCCAACAACTCCTTGCAATTGATGTGAAGAGTCCTTTGCTCCTGATTCCATGTTCCCGAGCATTCCTGTCCGTCCAATGTCGCACCCCAGCCCGAGTCTGATGCGTCCGAGAAGAGACGGTGGTCGGGGGTCTGAACAGCTAACGAAAGACCTTTCTTGAGAAGAATGCTGTTCTTCCACCACGTTAGAGTAGACCTCATCTCTTCTGAAACAGGAACTGAGACCGTCTCTAGCGTCATGTCCTTTATCCAGTGAGCAGCAAGATGATACTGAAGGGGGCGGAGGTGGAGTCTCCCTAACTCGATGAACATGGCCAGCGATGAAAGTGTCCCTGTTAGACTCATCCACTGCCTGACTGAGCATCGGTTTCTTCTCAGCATGCTCAGGATGCACTCTAGGGCTTGGTTGATCCTTGGGGCCGACGGAAAAGCCCGAAAAGCTCGACTCTGAATCTCCATACCCAGGTAAACAATGGTCTGGGATGGGACGAGCTGGGACTTCTCTAAATTGACCAGGAGGCCCAGTTCCTTGGTCAGATCCATAGTCCATCTGAGATTCTCCAGACAACGACGACTTGTGGGAGCTCTTAAAAGCCAGTCGTCTAAATAGAGGGAGGCTCTGATGTCTGCCAAGTGAAGGAATTTCGCAATATTCCTCATCAGTCTCGTAAACACAAGAGGTGCCGTGCTTAGGCCAAAGCACAGGGCTTGGAACTGGTACACAACCTTTCCAAAGACGAATCTTAGGAAAGGTTGGGAGTCTGGATGGATGGGGACGTGAAAGTATGCGTCTTTCAGGTCTAACGAGACCATCCAGTCCTCCTGCCTGACCGCTGCTAGGACCGACTTCGTCGTCTCCATCGTGAACGTCTGCTTGGTGACATAAGCATTGAGAGCACTGACGTCCAGCACCGGTCTCCAACCTCCTGTCTTCTTGGCTACAAGGAAGAGACGGTTGTAAAAGCCCGGGGATTGATGATCCCGGACTATGACCACTGCTTCCTTTTGTAGCAAGAGCGACACCTCTTGTTGCAACGCTAGCCTCTTGTCCTTCTCCTTATAGTTGGGAGAGAGGTTGATGGGAGATGTAGTTAGAGGGGGATTGAGGCAGAACGGAATTCTGTATCCCTCCCTTAGCCACTTCACAGACTGAGCGTCTGCACCTCTGCTCTCCCAAGCTTGCCAGAAGGTCTTGAGTCTGGCTCCTACTGTTGTCTGGAGAGGAAGGCAGTCAAAACTTGCCTTTTGCGGACTTGGAACCCTTCTTGGACTTGCCTCTGTGACTGTCTGCACGGGTACCTCCTCTGCTGGAGGCTCTGCCACGAAAGGGCGGAATGAACCTAGAAGCAGGTGTATCAGCTGCTAAAGGGCGGAAGGGTCTAGGCACGGAAGGTAAGGGTTTAGCCTTACGTGCAGAAGAAGCCATGAGGTCATGCGTATCCTTCTGGATAAGAGAGGCAGCCATCCCCTTAATCAACTCCTCCGGAAACAGACACTTGGAGAGAGGAGCAAACAGCAACTCTGACTTCTGGCAAGGAGTGATACCAGCAGATAAGAAGGAGCACAGATGTTCTCTCTTCTTGAGGACCCCTGATACATATGAAGCCGCAAGTTCACCAGACCCATCCCGTATTGCCTTGTCCATGCTGGACATGATCAGCATGGCCGAGTCCTTGTCAGAAGGGGAAGTCTTCCTGCTTAAGGCTCCCAAACACCAATCGAGGAAGTTGAATATCTCGAAGGCACGAAAGACTCCCTTCAACAAATGATCAAGATCGGAAAGTGACCAGCAGATCTTCGAACGTCTCATAGCCAACCTGCGGGGAGAGTCAACCAGACTTGAGAAGTCGGCCTGGGCAGAGGCAGGAACCCCCAAGCCAGGTTCCTCTCCCGTGGCATACCAGACGCTCGACTTAGAAGCCAGCTTGGGAGGAGGAAACACAAAAGAGGTCCTTCCCAGTTGCTTCTTGGAATGCAACCAGTCCCCCATAACCCTCAAAGCTCTCCTTGATGATCTGGCGAGAACAAGCTTGGTGAAGGCAGGCGCAGCAGACTGCATGCCCATAGCAAACTCGGAGGGCGGAGAACGAGGGGTTGCAGACACAAAGTGTTCAGGATACAGTTCTCTGAACAAAGCAAGGACCTTGCGAAAGTCTAAGGAGGGTGGCGAAGACTTGGGTCCTTCAACATCAGAGTGAGGATCATCCAGATGAGCAGCTTCATCCTCCGATACATCCTCATCCGAAAGGGGAGTTGTGAGTGGCAAAGGCAGAGTAGCAAGCTGAGCGGCTGAATCCTGCAGAACGGGTGCACGCGTACCTGCGGATCCATCATCATGCCTCTGCTGGACAGACTGTGAGCTGGCAACAACAAAAGCAGAGGGCCGGTGTGTGGGAGGGTCTGCGGTGGGCTGAGGAGCATGCGGTGTGGTAAGCAGAGCATGCTGTAAGGCATGCGGCTCATGCTGCATGGTATGCGGCTCATGCTGCATGGGATGCGGCTCCTGCTGCATGGTATGCGGCTCATGCTGCATGGTATGCGGCTCATGCTGCATGGTATGCGGAGCATGCTGTAAGGTCTGCAGAGCATGCTGCATGGGCTGAGGAGAATGCCGCATAGTGCTGGAACCCGGCAACTCCTGATGCGGCAGCTCACGCATGTTAGCAGATGGTGCAGCAAGAACATGCGTCTGGCAGTGAGGACTGCGCATCGGTGGAGGAGCTCTCACAGGTAGGGTGTGGGAGCAGGCAGCCGCAGTATCTGCAGAGCGTACAACCTCTGCGGGTTGTAGAATAACAGGAGGGGTGTTAACCTTCTCTGCATGATACTCCTGCATAAAAGCCGCAAGCTGAGACTGCATAGTCTGCAGCATGGACCACTTAGGGTCTACTGTGGTTGGAGCAACAACAGACGGTGCAGAGGCCTGTTGAGGGACCACTCTACCTCTCTTGGGAGGTGTGCAGTCATCAGAAGACTGCGGCGAGTCCGAACTGACCCAGTGGCTACACCTGGGCCGTTGGACTAGCTCGGAAGGGACCTTACGTTTGAGCGGTCGTGAGACCTGGGTCCACCGTTTCCTCCTGGAAACCTCTTCCACAGACGAGGAATGTAAGGGCTCATTCGTCTGGGAGTGGAAGGGACGATCCTTAGCAGATGCGTCCGCAACCACTGAGGATACATCCGTGCGCCGATCAAGGCCTGCCGAACCCTTTGGTCCTTCGACATTGCTTCTCCCCTGGGCTTGGGAGCTTGCAAGAGGTCCCGGACTGGGAGGACGACTGGCACGCACAGATGTATCCTCATGCGCAACACTGACACTGACACTATGCACAGCACTAGCACTAACACTTCCCACTGCACTCTTCGCTTTCAGCTCTCTGACATCTGCCAAGAGCTGATTGCGGTCACTAACCAACGACTCCACCTTATCACCGAGAGCCTGAATGGCACGCAACATATCAGCCATTGCAGGCTGAGCACTCGTAGCAGGTTCGGGAGTCACCACCACAGGGGAAGGAAAAGGTTGAGGGGCATGGGGAGAGGAAAAATCCACAGAGCGAGAAGAACTCCTCCTATCTCTCTCCTTCTCTAACCTACGTGTATATCTGAGGAATTCATTAAAATCGAATTCCGAAAGCCCAGCACATTCCCCACATCGATCTTCCAATTGACAGGATTTTCCCCTACAATTGGAACATACGGTGTGAGGATCAACAGAGGCCTTCGGAAGACGCCTATTACAAGTCCTAACACTACATTGCCTGTATTTAGGAACTTGGGAATGGTCAGACATCTTGAATTTTAGAAGTAGTCAAGGGGGAATTCCAAAGTAAAGCAAAGATCGTTAACCAAATGAATCAAATTAATTCCAAAAGCTTGCTAAGCTAAGGATAAAGCTTCCTGTACAGCGAAGGCTAAATTTCAGAGCAAATACTTCACCAAATCGTGAACAAAAGACTCCAAAATCAACAGCGTATCCATGTAGGTCTTGCCGGCGGCACGACAGAGGAAAAATTGAGGTCTTGTTGACAAGAAGTACTTGAGTACCTGACCACAGATGGCGCTGTTGTGTACACCCCCACCTGTATAGCGATCGCTGGCGTATCCCGACCGTAGATTTCTGTCGGGCAACGGAGTTGACAGCTACATGATCATCGGGTAAGATTAATATTGAAAAATACACAATAACATTTCAAAATTTTGGTAACATATTTCTAATAGGAGACTTTCCAGTTATACTTTGAATAAAACTAATGATGCTCCAATCTTGTTTAGGACCTACCAAATGTGTACGAAGGAAGAAAAGGCAAATAATTCTAGGTTGTTCCAAGAATGCATTAGATTACCTCTCTTCCAGGCTACCAAGAGGGCAGAATAATATAGTGGAAGCTTGAAATTGGGGTTCACTGCAAATAGGTCAACCCCAGGCAAGCTCCATTGATAACCAAGTGGTTTGAGCCTTGAAACTCTTGACGTCCCAACTATAAAAGTTGAAGCCTATGGGCTGACACAGCCAGGGCATTGCCGTAGCAAAGGAGGTTGATACCCTTCAGTGATAACTTCCATCCCTAAGGCTCTCTTTCAGACTCTAGCCACCATCTCCAGCATTTCATGAGACAATTTCCCCCCCAAAAGAAGTAGAAAAGTCTTTGGGGAAATACCATACTAATTTCCTTCTAAACCAATTAACAAGAGACTATGATGTAGACAGTTTGTTTTTCCTCAGCTGAAAGTGAAAGAAAATACAGAACTGTCTAAAATACATGATGGGTGTCTTCTAATGCTTATTTTATTGTAATAAAGTGGCTTGGATTTAGATCTCTTCTTGAAGGTGTCAAGTACTGGTTGGCTGGGGATGAGGTATTTCTAGTATTCATGACAGTGGCCCGAGTCCAATTCTATATATGCAACCCCGGAAAAGAACAGCACTAGATTCAAAAGTCTACAGAGGCAATGGTCTGGAAGGGGAAAGAGATATGAAGTGGCCATAGGTTAATCATCACTCTTACTGGAGCCTCTGGTTTCCATTCTCAGTTTTAACGTCTACAGAGAAGTCCCTCTCCATTGAAATCTCTGTATTTACACCTAACACTATATTACCAATACACATGATTTCCTGAGATAAGTAAGGAGTTATGCTTGCCCAGTATGTAGTTGTGTCCTGACTTTTGGCACGAGAGGTCATATGCACCAAGCTAGACAAAACATGCAGTGACTGGGCCATTTAAACACTAAGAATACAGACTTGAGTACTGTACGGGGGTTTTGATAAAGCAATCTTTCTCCCTAAATCAAGTATCATTCACATTTAAAATTTTTATTGGCTTTACAGTACTTCAATGATGAAATACATTAACCAAACCCCAGTATCATCTAGATCTAATTAATGGGAGTTGAGTCTGGCAACATAGCAGTAAACCATTAGGTTATTCAGCACTATATCAAGATGGCAACAAGTCAAGGGAGTTTGGACAGCAAGATAGAGAGTTACAAAGAAAAAGTAATGAATTACAAAACTCTAAAGGTTAATCCGGAGGCAATAAACAGTTGCACTATGGAGCAATTGTTAGAGGGGCTGGATACCTGGATAAAAGAAGGAAATGGGATCAGACTTAGGGTAAAAGGCTAAAATATGGGTTCAGCAATGGGTCAAACAGACACTGCAAAGACTATTTGGTAGTAGAGAAATACTATATTACCTGCAACGATTTATGGATACTATAGTTTAAATACATTGCAAAGTCCAAAATTCTCAGACATTGTTCTAGGTCTCTAACTGTTTGGACTTATAAAATAAATGTAATACATACTGGACAAAAATCAATGCCAATTACACCTCTCCTTGTTAGTTATTCCTTGACATTGTATTTTATTCCCTCTACTTTTCGCTAATAAATTCTATATAAGCAAATCCAGATAAAAGCACATCAATTTAAAAGCAACACCCATAAACTAGATGCTAATAATTCATTATTCTAAGAAAGGAATATTCACCTCCAATAACTAACACGTTGGCTTTCCACAGAAAAAAAATTGCTAAAGAGCTTACAAAATTGGTAAGAGAGCTTCATGCTAATCAAATTGTTAGAACCATAACAAAAACTGTACAGTGAGAGTTAAGAGAGAGAGAAAATAGAGGAGAGTTAAATGCCATAAAAATTTAGAAAGACCTGCTAAAGTTAATGCAAATTTTAGGCAAACGCACTTACATTGATCAACAAAATCTTTTGTAAATCCACATAACATCATCCCACCCATTCGACTATACTACAATATCAGTAAATAATTCACACAGTCAATAGGGCAACTAATGTAACATAAAAATCAGAATTTCTTAAATGTTCTTAATCTACAAAAGACAGAAGAGATACTACAAATACATGTACAATACTGTACTGTAATTCCTAATTGCCAAAACTGCCAATAAAAGTACAGTACCAACAATGGTTACCATTTGCAATGACTCCCTAAGAAGGGAGGTCATTGCTTCATTTACATCTTGTAATTAGGCTATAGTTAATTTTTGTTATCAGTAATTAATTAGTTAATGAAAATTGTCGCGTATGCCAAATTCATGGACAGGAAATAAATTTTTCCCATAAGAATATAAAGTAAGTCTGTCTAATGTGGACCACAAGTCCCCAACTTTTTTCCTATGTTATCTAAATGAACTGTATTTTACCCGAATTACCCATTAACTATACTGTACATAACTGTATATCTAATAACCAAGAGTTTAAGAATGAAATTAACATCACTACATTGTGAACTGTGGTGAGGAATTTGTTGCTTCATGTCAATGAAAGAAACTAACAAAAACGGCAGTTGATTTCATCAGCTGATCACTCTCTCTCGGGTGCCATACAATACATACATACAGCAAATGAAACCAGAATCTTTGTTTCCTTAAAAAAGGTCAATTAAATACGACAAAATAAATTTCTACTCGGGATAAATAATTTTTTTATTGTAGCTTAAAACACAGCATTCAATTTCATCAGCTGACCACTAGTTTTAGCAGACATTGTCGCAGTCTAAAAAAAATCCTGATTTTATAAAAGTTAATAGTGCTTTAAAGCATTTAATGTATTGTTTTCAATTTCGGCTGCATTTTTTTCACTTTTGTTTGTGACTAGTTTATCATGAGTTTCCACTACTGTATCGAGAAATTGCACTCATACAAATAACAAAGTATCATTAATATAATTTCTTAACATATTCAAAATATCTTCATAATGAATATTACATCAGCACTAATATATTATAGCCTATCACAGTTTTCATACAGTTTCTTTATAGCTATTATTATAAGATATTACTTGGCCATACAGGTATGAATATGTTTCTCTCTCTCAGAGGTGCCATACAATATACAGTATACAAACTGTATAGCAAAAATCTTTGTTTGCTTAAAATAAATTCATACTCCTCTCAAATTCATCTTTGATAGTAGGCTGGGCTTAAAATACGGCATTAGATTTCGTCAGTTGATTTCTAGTTTTAACCGACAATATAACGTACAGTACTATATCTACAGCAAAGTCTGAAAAATTTATGAATTTCAATGTTAACTAAGCTTTATTTAAGCATTTTTGTACTTTCTATTAATGTATCAATTTAATGTGCATTTTAACAACAGCATTTACTAATTGTTTCTTTTATTTTGGCTTGTCGTCAGATGATCTCATGGCGACGGTATCAAGAATATGCTCACACACAATTAAAAGAGCATCATTGATCTAATTTCCTATTTCATACAGTATTATTTGCCAATTTCTACCGATAAATTTCACATTTTGACTTGTGTTCTTAGCAATTTTTTATACGGTGCTGTACAATATTATTTGCCGATTTCTAATGGTAAATTTCCCGTTTTGACCTGCATATTTTCACATTACACCGTATTTGGCTATTTCTAACTCTAAATTTCACATTCAGACTTCTATTCTTTGGTTTTAAATTTCATGTTTTAACCAATGCTTTTTAACATTATTCTGTATTTAGCTATTTTCTTCTCTTTAATAAGCAGATTACAGTATATCCATGTACTGTACCTGCATATATATATTTATTCACTATTTGCTTGTATTGTACTTAACTGAACTACTGAATATCTTTAAGAATGAAATATCTTCTTGTTTCTCCTTTCAATTCTACTACTGTACTTCTTTAGCTCATTCATCAGTAGAGCTTTACACTACGTGCTCTGCTTCTATTCAGCTGACAATGTCTGGGCTAAACTATCCTACACAATAATTTCTTTACTTCACAGAATTTCTAAAAAGATATATAGAGATGTAGTAAACCTCTCGATATTTAAAAGAAACCACTCCCCTTTTATTTTCATAAAACTCATCTTATGTTCATACATATTATCGTACTTTTACTCAAAGCCGTGTCGACGCCTACCCCAAAATAAAAATTTCCTGTTCGCTTTATTTACAAAATCCTTCCTCCTCTGGGAACAACCACACCATCTGGCAGATGATAGCTACTAACTAGTCGATGATACAACATATTACTTCCTACTCTTCAGTCTCTCATTGTCCTGGGTCCAGGGTTGCATTATGTCTTGGATTGAAGTGTGCATCATTCTGTTATTGGCTTGCCCACTAGCCCATCAGTTATTAAGCACCATTGCTTTATTCGAATGACATGACATTTTGAATTGTTCATATTATTGATGAGTTGCAACATGTCTCGGATGGCAATGCGATCCCACTAGCACATCCGGAATTTCCTTAATAATGATATTGTAGGTACAAAGACCTCTGTTGCTGAAATGGGCTTCTTACAATATGTAGGCTCAAGGTCCCTATAAAGGTAGACTAATAGGAAGAGCAGTTTTTTAAAGTACAGTATGGGGGAAGTTTCATTTTGTGTGTTTTTTGTATGGCAAACCACTTCTTTTTGAGATTTTTGTACGGCATCACTTTTTTAAGCTATAAATGTATAGAATACGAGAGACAAGCAATGTATGGTATTGTACTTTGAGTATACAGTACAGAAGTCCAATTACAAAAATACCATACAATACAGTACTTAGATTTATGGACCAGGCTACTAGTGTAAATTCAACTTGGGGTAAATGTAAAGTGCTACATTTCAGGATTTTCACAATAGAGTTGCATATGATACACTAAACTACATTACTTATCAAATCATTTTTTGTAATTAATACTCTAAAATTGAGTTCATGATAAACCATTGTTTTTCTCAATGAAAAAAAAAATAAAAAAATACCTATTCTTTGATGAGGTATCTCCATTCAGAAGTGAGAAAATTACCTTCTGAAAGGCAGTGATATGTCTGAATGCTGTAAAGTTACATGATAAAATGACCAAAATATTAAGAGTAAAAGATTTTAATTGGTTTATAAATCTAGATTTTCAAATGTTACTTTTCCTGAAAGGACATTTAGTTTCTGGTTAAGGGCCCAATGACAAGGTCACACAATGAGTTAGATTCAAGTCAGAGGAAGGACTTAAAGGATTTGCTCCACAAAGGCGTACTTCAGCTACAGTACAGTACTTCTATTTATGCGGAAAATATTTTGGAGTTTTGATAGTGGTTTACATAGTTGTGTTTACAGGGTTTTATTTAAAACCAACCCCTTTCTATTCAACTTTACGGGGCATTATGTGTTGTGGTAACTGTGAGATATAATTTAAATGAGAATTTACTGTTAATTTATTTCCTTAAAGTTCAAGATATTTTTCTTGATGCGAACACGCAAGGGCTGAGGAGGAATGAGGATAGGGGGTGGGGAGATGTAGGGGTAGAGAGGGGGGATGTTGATGAAGGAGAGGTCTAATTGGTGAGGGATCTATGGTCATGGTTCAATCACGGCCCAGTTTTCTTTACCGACACTCAATGAGTGAGCGAGCTAGGTTTATTCCCGGCATTCCATGCATCTCTTTTTTTTCTCTTGTATATTCAGCAATATCTATGCCTTAGAAATGGTGCTAGAGGAGCACTTCACGGAGCGACATGGTTCCTCGCCCAGAAATAGATTTTTCCTTCGTCAAAATCCCTTATTTATTCCACAATATAAGACAATCTTAAAAGGTGGATAGTGAGTAACGGTTTGGATCCAACTGGGAAACTCGACTGATTACAAGTTTACTTGGGGTTAGGATTGGTTACCTTTTAAATCGATCTCAAGTGACGGATAAAGTTATCAATATAGATTATTACTTTGCAATCTCTTCCTTTAACAATCCTAGTTTAATCAGTACGTATAAATCAGTAACTGAACATCACCGGAATTTCGTGAAACTAAACAGAATTTTAATATTAAATTCTATTATTTAAAAACTCCTTTGATGTCCATATATATGACACCCTCTTCACTACTGATCAGTGATGTCAAGAGATTAATGATTGGGCTTTCGACAAGGAACTGAAGAGCAGGAAGTAATAAAGTCCTATCACCGATTGGTCAGTAGCCACCATCCACCAGATAGCGTGGCTGTTCCCGGAGGTGAGAGAATGGAAAATATCTATTATGGATTAGATGTCGACACATATTCATATAAAAGCAATATGAACATCAGTAAAGTACATAAATAATAATCTATATGATTAAAACTCTTACAGTATCTGGTAACCACCTTTGGTATCCAGCAATTACTTTTGTCAATCTGGAATAACCTAGACTCCCTCATGGGATAAAATATTTGATGACCATTAGGGTTTATGTATATAATAAAACCACATTTTACCCATTGGAAACTAGACCCTGACTAATGAAAAAGAGCTCAACATAAGAAAACTGTAGTTATGCTTATGACAATGATATGAATTCAAGTGATTCTGTCCTGTAGAATGAACCTAGTATATACTGTAAAGGAGATTGACCCATATGAAGGAGAAAATACCAACCCTAAAGTTACAGCCACGATTACAAGGTCGATATATATACATTATGTATTTATTCAACTTCATGACACCAGCCAATATCTACTTTGACATCATGGCGAATTTTTTTATGTCCTTATAAAAAGTGATCATCTACAATAACCAAAAACAAACCTGACAATTTGAGAATTATTTTGTTAAACTGATGAAATAATGGGTAATCTACGACTGTACTGCACATCTATTAGTAATCCTGACCTTTAAAATATTAACATGGATACAAAATTAACTACTACACATTATAAAAAAGAAATAAACACATTAATTAGCAGAATGATGGAAGTTCAAAAACAGGGTATGAGTACCAATGAAGATGCAAATTATATCTAATTTTTACAAAAGTATATATGGTAAATTCAAACATGGATGAATTTCTGTTCTTTATTATCAAAATCTATTTCTTGACCAAAAATAAAATCTACACAACCAAACTAATTAAGGGAACAACTAATATGATACGCATCAAAGTATTTTTCCGCAAAAAATACGGACTGAACAAGTTTTTCTAATCAAACCTTGGCAAACAAGCCATATCAAATTTTATTTACATATAAACACACAGCAAAGACATAAAATTTAACTCCTGAGGAGAAGATAAAATGCTTCGTACGATATATTTGAAAACAAGCTATATGTTCTAATAATTTTCCTGCGATCAGTGAAAACAGTAATCATAGCATTAGTTATTGTTTTCATACAAACTTGTTAAACCTATAAAGCCTGTATTTGTGTCTTGAATGTTATAATGTCCATCAGATTTTACGTCGACAAAAAACAGTAGTTTCACTAAGCACAAGCTACTGTATATGGATCCTCGGTTAAGCATCAACAAATATTCTCATTGCGCAGCGTCTATGTGAGGTAACAAAATCTGAAGATCTAGTCTTACAGAAAAGGAACAAAAATGTACTGAAGATCAACACTTAGCAGCCAACAACCACAGTACGTCTGTCCAATGAGAGTGACATGAAAGAAAGGTGAAGCAGAGTAATGGTGATGAGGACGACAAGTCCACACATAATTTCCCGCAAGTTAACTGCCTGCCTATTGGCCATTCTATAAATCAGGGTGATGCAAAGAACTGATGAGTGAACAGAATGTAAACTGTTAGACCAAAGTAAACACAAGATACTGTACACAGTATCTTTTACTTCTCAACATACAAAAAGATGGTGGCCACTGTTGCCTGCTAATATGGGCTTAAAATTCTCCGCATCATATGTTGAGAAAATACCCTCTGCTAAAAAGCTTCCTGGGTTTACATTCAAAGCTTGAGCATTGTCATGGAGTCATCTGAAGACTCCATTTAAGTAGATTATCTGGGCCAGCCAATATATTGTTATTTTCCATGTTATAGCAGTCCATTTTAGCTGATGACGACAATCTGATGGTCCTCAACAGAAAATGAGAAACAAAGTGCAAACATGGTGTAAATATCAAGGCGAGATAATAGCTTGGGCAAGGGCCTCGACTCTAAAACTTGACCGAGCCACCCGATTTCAGATGACCAGGTGAAACTTCAATGACCTAATAAGCATTCCAGCTCTCCAGAAGACTACTAAAGACCCACTGGAGTAATTATCTTGACTCTGGCCTAAATTCACACCACTAGGGCATACTTCAACACCAGGGAAGCACACAAAGCATTCATCTCAAGAGACTAACCCACAAGGCAGTGGGACAACTACTTTGGACTGGGTATATATATCCAGTCAGCCTACTTATTCGTGTGGGTTAGGTAACAGAGACAGGTGCGGAAAGCAAAAGTCAGCAAATACTTGCTACCCTAAGGTTAACTCCTACCCTACCAACTCACTGCCCAGTACTCATGCACGGTTGAATAACACAATAAGTAAACCACTGTACTGTACTGCCAAATATTATCATTATTATTATTATCATTACTACCTAAGCTACTACCATAGTTGGAAAAGCAGGATAATATAAGCCTAATGGCTCCACCAGGGAAAAATAGCCCAGTGAGGAAAAGAAATAGGGAAATAAACTATATATGAAGTAATGAATAATTAAAATAAGATATCTTAAGAACAGTAACATTAAAACACATCTTTCACATAAAAACTATAAAGACTTATGTCAGTCAGTTCAACATAAAAACATGCGCAGCAAGTTTGAACTTCTGAAGTTCTAACGATTCAACTACCCAATTAGGAAGATCATTCCATAACTTAATCATAGCTGGAATAAAAACTTCTGGAATACTGTATGATATTGAGCCTAATGATTGTGAGGGCCTGACTATTAGAATCAACTGCATACCTAGCATTACGAACAGGATGGTACTGTCCGGGAAGATCTGAATGTAAGGGATGGCCAGAATTATGAAAATTCTTATGCAACATGCATAACAAACTAATTGAACGACACTGCCAGAGATTAATATCTAGATCAGGAGAAAAGAAAGTTAATAGACCATAAGTTCCTGTTCTACAAATTAAGATGAGATTTGGCAGCTGAAGATCAGATAGGAGAATAATAAAAACACGGTAGAATGAAAGAAATAAAACACTTCTTCAGAATAGATTGATCGCCAAAAATTTTACAAGACATTCTCAATAAGCAAATTTTTATTCAATTGAAGAAGACTCAGACCTAATGTGTTTCTCAAAAGTAAATTTGCTGTCGAGAATTACACCTAAAATTTCAAGTCATACAGAGTTAAACATTATCAATGTTGAGATCCAGATGTTGAGGAGCAACTGTCCTTAACCTATTTGCAATCATACTTTGAGTTTTGTTTTTACTTGGTTTCTATCACAGTATACAGTAAGTATTGTTTTAATGAATAATCCCCTTTCGGTAAATGTACTGTACATTTAAATAATGTACGTGTATCACGTGTACTCGGTAAGACCATAGTACACATAACACGACTCATCACCCCGCTTTTACATATGTGTAAAACGGAGAGTAATAAGAAAACACCTTTTCCTATCTAACAACATTCGCTGATACTGTAGTGTATACTACTGTAATATATGTACAATAGTATCACTACAGTACAGCTTAATTAGCTAAGGCAACACTCATACGCGATCGCTGTTTTCGCGGGTTGACTTGCACCATTCACTCACTGTACAAGTTGCCTACATTTAAATTACTACTGTAAAGTACAATATTTTGTATACAGTACTTCATAGTAGTTAATATAACAATAACACTAATATACAATAAATACACAAACAAAATTTAAAAGAAAAGGTATCAGTACAATAGATTATGTATGAAGATCTACACAGCAAGTCTGAAGCATGATGCAACTCTTAAGCTGTCGACTGTTCGGCGAGTGGGGTAACATAATGTATATAATGTATGTATCATATTTAATACTAAAATCACTAAAAACACACTAGATATGTACAGGTTTTTTACATAACATGATTCTGCACAAAAAGAATTGAAGCAGGAGATGCACACGCCAGACCGAGGCTAAGTCAGTAAGAGATGGGGTGTTGTGTGCGTGGAGAGGGAAACTGCATGAAGCAAGCCAGGTGCAAAGGAGCGTAGTCAGTTTGAAATCATCATGTTGTGAGAGTACCAATCATAAAACAGCAAATATTTAATAGGTTATACAGTTCTCTGGATAGTGAATGACCAAATCTGCGATGATAGAACCCACGAATAACGAGGGCTAACTGTACTGTATAGTACAATCCACAAAAGTAAAAAGCCACTAAACCTTCATTGAACAGCAAAGTTTTGAGCTAAGCTGAATCTTCATAACCAGAACAAATTTGACAAGTTTTATCTCATGAAGAATGATGACAAAGTTACCTCCTCTTATATGCATTGAAAGCAGAGAAAAAAAGTTGGTAACCTGCTACATCTCTCACATCAAACATTCCTTACTCGCCGAGCTTGCAATCCTCACTGTGAATACGTACTGCACAATATAAACCACTGGATTAGGTATCTACAAAATTCAAGGAAAAAACCCAGACACCCATCTCAATAGCCCAGGTATTAAACCTGTAGGTTTTTCTGTAATGCAGGAGGGTTTTTCATACTTGCACCAACCTCTAGGAGACACTATTAGCCAGACCTAATACCAATTGTTGGATGCTTCCCTTTCCACATATCCTTGTAGCACTCAAAAATAGCCAAGCCTCTTTCAATATATCCAGTGCTTCTCAGTCAGGATTCATACAGTTTCCATGTGTGGAAGCCAAGCCGGTTTTGCCGAGGTCCTCTTTACAGAGTACAGTATCCCGAACAGGCAGCCAGTTTACCTTGAGTAAATAAGAATGCTTAGGAGTTTGTCCTCAGGGAAACAACCAAATAAATATAACCTTATTAACTAGAGGAGGAAATAGAAAAAATATCCAAAATGTGCTAGATACCCAAGAACCAACCTTCTTGGGGACACCATGATGCAACTATAATTTATCAAGTTTTCTGAATGAGTTAGAACTGAAGAATATATATATATATATATATATATATATATATACATATATATATATATATATATATATATATATATATACATATATATATATGTGTGTGTGTATATACGCAAACAGTATATACATATCTTTAAATTTTCCCAAATGTATACAAGAAATCCAAATTCAATTTGCAGTCCATGAAATTTTCCCCAAGTTTCCCAAAATGAGTAACCCATTATTTCCAGAGCTGTATGGACGCTTCAAAATGTAAAGAGAATTCTGAATGAATTCCCACATTCTTTCTTCAGAGTGTCAGATAAGACTATTCTTTCGAGAAAAAAAAATCCAGATTCAAAGTTATATCCTCTGCCAACTGCAAAATTAACCTAGTGTTACACGTTACACGTACCTGGTTCATGGGAGAGCTTCTCTAATGACATGACCTGCTAAGTAGAAATTTCTCTACATATTACTGAATTAATGATCGTGGGAGTCCTGAATAGGTTATTTTCAAATAAAACCAACACTAAAATAAAGACATCATTCACTAGAAAAAAAAAAAGGATTGAATCCTTCACACTTCTTTTGGTGCTAAAATCCAAGGAAACCCAAAAAAATAATTTTGAAAAGTGAATATTATAAGCAAACATTGAACCCCTATTAAATGTCTGAGAAGTGTTAATAGTGTTGAAGAAGTAAATATCAAAAGCATAGCCTAATGAGTTTCAGAATTCACATGGGCCTTGAGTCTTGTATTGTACATCCCACTACCACACTGTGTCAGTGACACCACTAAATGCTCAATTTAGATTCTTTAGTGTTTTGATTCAAACAAACAAATGAGCAATGTGAATGCACAAAATAAAACAAGCCAACGGATGCTCTATAAAAATGTTAAAAAGTGGTTACATAAAAATTAAGATAAAAATTTTTCTCTGCTCTTTCATTTTTCTATGAGCTTATGATTTGTTATGAAACTCATGAAAGAAATATGCAACACACAATCAAAACTCATACACTTCAAGTTAGAACTGACTCTCGGTAACCTTAAAATGACTAATATGCACCTTATGTAGTACTGTAGTACTCCAATTTACGAGTGACTGAATATGAGCAAACATTTATGAGCAAAAATAATTCAAATCGGTCTACGAACATTGCATTGGTCTTTGAGCATAAATTTTACTCAGTATGAGCATTTTTTTGTGGATAAGTACCAAACACACCAGCACAAAATCAGTCATGTGGTGCCATACGCCACATGCACAGTGTTCATGTGATTTTTACCATATTTTCATGCCATTTCAAAGGAAAGCTCAAAGCAATAAATTTATCTCTATAAAGGTTCCTTGTCAAAATTGAACGTGTAAAAAAAAAGATGACCAAGTGTCCATAAAACATAAATTAAGGGTGCAACTCTCAGCCCCATTAATACAATATCATTTTGGGGTTACTGTACTTAAAACTCCTACTAGGTGCTTGTTTCTCAAATGATTATTTCCATCTAAAAAAAAATTCTAAAGAATTTTATATACTGTATTAGAAATTTTCTTATCATTTCTACTTTTTTCTTATACAGTATGCATTATTTTACCAATGTATAGAAGTCACTTAAAATTGTGATTATTTTCCCTATGTAAGTTTTTCATTTTTTGAAAAGTGAATAGGCAGATTATAGGCTATAAAATTCCTTCTCTCTCATGTTTTCATCGGGCAACATTAAATAATTAATTGGTAGCAAATTTTCTCTGAAAATTTCCGATTTTTTAGAAATCAGGCTTCAAAACTTTTGTTGAGATTGATTGAATACTCTTTAGTAGCAATTACAAGTATGGGCTTTTAGTAGTAATTTCCCTGACATATGGGGATCATAAGGACATCATCATATTTTAGAATTATGTACAAAGCAGTGGTGAGCCCCTTCCCTCAAATCCAGAAATATATACTATATTTACATGAACCAAATGTGCACACATGAGCAAGACATTACTAACAAAATACAGTATACAGTATTGTAGTCTGCATATTTTTCTGAAAAAACTTCACACTTTTAGGCATATTTATCATCTCTGAAACTTTATGTAACTTTCATCATATTGACATAAAAACTGTATACTGTTTATATAAACAAGCAAAGAAATATGATGAACATAACCTAAGGTAGTAGTTTGGCCAGGGCACCAGCCACCATTTGATGTACTACCGCTAGAGAGTTCTCTTTGGTTACAGCTCATTTTCCATTTGCCTACACACACACCAAATAGTCTGGCCTATTCTTTATATATTCTCCTCTGTCCTCATACACCTAACAACACCGAGATAATCAAACAATTGTTCCTTGGTCGAGGGGTTAACAACTGCAATTGTTCAGTGGCTACTTTCCTCTTGGTAAGGGTAGAAAAGACTCTCTAGCTATGGTAAGCAGCTCTTCTAGAAGGACACTCCAAAATCAAACCATTGTTCTCTGGTTTTGGATAGTGCCACAGCTTCGGTACCATAGTCTTTCAGTCTTAGGGTAGAGCTCTCTAGTTTGAGGGTACACTCGGGCACACTATCTTATTTCTCTTCCTATTATTTTTTTTAACTCGGGCACAACATCTCATTTCTCTTCCTATTATTTTTTTTAAAGTTTTTATAGTTTATATAAGATATATTTATTTCAATGTTGTTACTGTTCTTAAAATATTTCATATCAATTGTTAATTACTTTTGTTGTAGTTTCCTTATTTCCTTTTCTCACTAGCCTATTTTCCCTCTAGGAGCCCTCCAGCTTATAGCATTCTGCTTTTCTAACTAGGGTTGTAGCTTACAAGTCATAATAATAATAATAACACTAATAATAATAATAACAAGACTTGAAGCAAAACATATATTTACATATACCATTTCTTCAAGAAGACTGATAATCTATTCCCCAGGAAGTCATAGAAAATGGTGGTATCTAAAACTGTTTAAGATATTAGGAGCAATGGCCCAGCAGCATTAATCTTATAGAAGACCTTTGCCATAGTTCTAATAAATTTTTTCCATTATTACTGCGTTCTGAGAAAAAACTTATTAGGGCCATTTAAAAGTTCTTCTATATGATTAATGGCACTGAGGCAGCCATTTCTTTTAATAAAACTTATATCAAAGATGGTCTCCTTCCAAAATTTATATTGGGATACTAAAATAAATATCTTCCCCTGGATTTCTTGAAGTAAATAAATAGGTACCTAGGACAGTAAATGGTTGTGTAAGGGACAGGAAGCGCTTGTGTAAATATATAAAATGGACTTCTCAGCAATAAAATAAATTGTTTTCATTAAAGAAAACAATCTGAAACATGAAATATAGATGTTCTCAGCCAAAAATCCAATAATCTGAATTTATAAAATTCCAAGCAGAAGTAAGCGTTTTAGTTTGTGATAATAAACATTGCTCAAAAGAGCTTCCGATATTTCATAAAAACTGCTCATAGAGGGAGATTCTCCCTTCCAAGCAATAACACCCTCCTCCTCTCTTGTCTCCCTCATGCCACACTAACTCTCCTTTATGGTAAAGTGCATGTTAATTTTTTAATTTTTTTTAATCATTAATTTTTATTAATTTCTGATGTCAGGGGTTTTATTTTCTTCACTAAATCCAATTACGAACCTTTAAAATGTTATTTTGATAATAAAATAAATTTTTGAATATACTTACCCGGTGATTATAATAGCTGCAACTCTGTTGCTCGACAGAAAACTCTAAGGTAAAACTCGCCAGCGATCGCTACACAGGTTGCGGGTGTGCCCAACAGCGCCATCTATCGTCCAGATACCCAGTACTCAATGTAAACAAAGACTCAATTTTCTCCTCGTTCCACTGCGTCTCTATTGGGGAGGAAGGGAGGGTCCTTTAATTTATAATCACCGGGTAAGTATATTCAAAAATTTATTTTATTATCAAAATAACATTTTTCAATATTTAACTTAGCCGGTGATTATAATAGCTGATTCACACCCAGGGGGGTGGGTAGAGACCAGCAATATATGTTTACATTATTATGAGCTAAGAGTTTTTCTTTCATTTTAGAAGTTATCAAAATAACAAAAACAAAATAAATAGGTACCTGGTAAGGAAGTCGACTTGAACAATTACTCTGCCTTTTTAAGTACGTCTTCCTTACGGAGCCTCGCGATCCTCTTAGGATGCTGATCGACCCCTAGGATCTGAAGTATCAAGGGTTGCAACCCATACAACAGGACCTCATCAAAACCCCTAATCTAGGCGCTCTCAAGAAATGACTTTGACCACCCGCCAAATGAACCAGGATGCGAAAGGCTTCTTAGCCTTCCGGACAACCCAAAAAACAACAATAAAAAACATTTCAAGAGAAAGATTAAAAGGTTATGGAATTAAGGAATTGTAGTGGTTGAGCCCTCACCCACTACTGCACTCGCTGCTACGAATGGTCCCAGTGTGTAGCAGTCCTCGTAAAGAGACTGGACATCCTTAAGATAAAAAGACGCGAACACTGACTTGCTTCTCCAATAGGTTGCGTCCATTATACTTCGCAGAGATCTATTTTGTTTAAAGGCCACGGAAGTTGCGACAGCTCTAACTTCATGTGTCCTTACCTTCAGCAAAGCTTGGTCTTCCTCACTCAGATGGGAATGAGCCTCTCGTATTAACAGTCTGATAAAATAGGATAAAGCATTCTTTGACATAGGCAAAGATGGTTTCTTAACTGAACACCATAAAGCTTCAGACAGGCCTCGTAAAGGTTTAGTTCGTTTTAAATAGAACTTGAGAGCTCTCACAGGGCATAAGACTCTTTCTAGTTCATTGCCAACCATATTCGATAAGCTTGGAATATCGAACGATTTCGGCCAAGGTCGAGAAGGCAGCTCGTTTTTGGCTAGAAAACCAAGTTGTAGTGAACATGTAGCCTTTTCTGACGAAAATCCGATGTTCTTGCTGAAGGCATGAATCTCACTGACTCTTTTAGCTGTGGCTAAGCATACCAGGAAAAGTGTCTTTAAGGTGAGATCTTTCAGGGAGGCTGATTGTAGCGGCTCGAACCTGTCTGACATGAGGAATCTTAGTACCACGTCTAAATTCCAACCAGGTGTAACCAAACGACGCTCCTTCGTGGTCTCAAAAGACTTAAGGAGGTCCTGTAGATCTTTATTGTTGGAAAAATCTAAGACTCTGTGACGGAAGACTGATGCCAACATGCTTCTGTAACCCTTGATAGTGGGAGCTGAAAGTGATCGTTCTTTCCTCAGGTATAAGAGGAAGTCAGCTATTTGAGTTACAGAGGTACTGGTCGAGGATACAGATACTGACTTGCACCAGTTTCGGAAGACTTCCCACTTCGATTGGTAGACTCTAAGGGTGGATGTTCTCCTTGCTCTAGCAATCGCCCTGGCTGCCTCCTTCGAAAAGCCTCTAGCTCTCGAGAGTCTTTCGATAGTCTGAAGGCAGTCAGACGAAGAGCGTGGAGGCTTTGGTGTACCTTCTTTACGTGTGGCTGACGTAGAAGGTCCACCCTTAGAGGAAGAGTTCTGGGAACGTCTACTAGCCATCGAAGTACCTCGGTGAACCATTCTCTCGCGGGCCAGAGGGGAGCAACTAGCGTCAACCTTGTCCCTTCGTGAGAGGCGAACTTCTGCAGTACCTTGTTGACAATCTTGAACGGTGGTGTAGTCTTCCTAATGACACGAACTGTTCCAGGGATGATAGCGTCCCTATCAGACTCATCCACTTCCTGACTGAACATCGTTCCTTCTTCAGCATGTTCTGGATGCATAACTGGGCTTGGCTTGTTCTGGGGGCCGACGGAAAAGCCCGAAAAGCTAGACTATGAATCTCCATCCCTAAATACACAATAGTTTGGGATGGGACCACTTGTGACTTTTCCATATTGACAAGGAGACCCAATTCCTTGGTCAGATCTAGAGTCCACTTTAGATCCTTCAGACAGCGACGACTGGAAGAAGCTCTGAGAAGCCAGTCGTCCAAATAGAGGGAGGCTCGGATGTCCGCTAAATGAAGGAATTTGGCTACATTCCTCATCAGCCTCGTAAACACAAGAGGAGCTGTGCTTAGGCCAAAGCACAGGGCTTGAAACTGGTAGACAACCTTTTCGAAAACGAATCTCAGAAAAGGTTGGGAGTCCGGGTGGATGGGGACGTGGAAGTAGGCGTCCCTTAGGTCTAAAGAGACCATCCAGTCTTCCCTTCTGACTGCTGCTAGAACCGACTTTGTGGTCTCCATGGAGAACGTCTGCTTTGTGACAAAGACATTCAGTGCACTGACGTCTAGCACCGGCCTCCACCCTCCTGTCTTCTTTGACACCAAGAAGAGGCGGTTGTAGAATCCCGGGGTTTGATGGTCCGAGACTTTGACTACCGCTCCCTTCTCTAGTAAGAGAGACACTTCCTGTTTCAATGCTCGTCTCTTGTCTTCCTCTCTGTACCTGGGAGAGAGATCGAAGGGAGACGTTGCTAGAGGGGGTTTTCGTACAAACGGGATCTTGTACCCCTCTCTGAGCAACTTCACAGATTGTGCATCTGCGCCTCTCTTTTCCCAGGTCTGCCAGAAGTTCTTGAGTCTGGCTCCCACTGCTGTCTGAAGAAGCTGGCAGTCAGACTCTGCCCTTAAAGGACTTGGTTCCTTTCTTCTTTCCTCGTTTCGATTCGGCACGAGCACCTCCTCTACTGGAGGCTCTGCCACGAAAGGGCGGAATAAAACGGGACGCTGGAGTGTCCATCATTGGTCTAGCTGACAAGGTAGGCAAAGGGGTGGCTTTGCGAGCTGAGGACGCAACAAGATCGTGAGTATCCTTCTGTATCAAAGAAGCGGCAATTTCCTTAATCAGGTCTTCTGGAAAAAGGCACTTGGAAAGAGGAGCAAACAGAAGTTCGGATCTCTGGCATGGTGTAACTCCAGCAGAAAGGAATGAGCATAGGTTTTCACGCTTCTTGAGGACTCCGGACACAAATGATGCAGCAAGCTCATTAGACCCATCACGTACGGCCTTGTCCATGCAGGACATAATGAGCAAGGAAGTCTCCTTCTCTGTCGGAGAGATCTTTCTGCTTAGAGCTCCTAGACACCAGTCTAAGAAGTTAAAAACTTCGAATGCTCTAAAGATACCTTTCAAAAGGTGGTCCAGGTCCGAAGATGACCAACATATCTTTGAGCGTCTCATGGCAAGGCGGCGGGGAGAGTCTACAAGACTTGAGAAGTCGCCCTGGGCAGAGGCAGGAACTCCCAAGCCGAGAACTTCTCCCGTGGCATACCAGACGCTCGATCTAGAAGAGAGTCTAGCAGGGGGAAATGTAAAAGCTGTCTTCCCTAAACTCTTCTTGGACTGCAGCCATTCTCCTAACACCCGCAAAGCTCTCTTGGACGAGCGTGCGAAGACGAGTCTAGTAAAGGCAGGAGTGGTTGACGGCATGCCTAACACAAACTCTGACGGAGGAGAACGCGGAGCCACAGAAACAAACTGGTCCGGAAACATCTCTTTGAACAGGGCCAAAACTTTCCTAAAGTCCAAAGAGGGTTGTGTAGACTTAGGCTCGTCCAGTTCTGAATGCGGTTCATCTACGTGTGCAGCAACATCATCATCAGAAAGTCCCTCATCCGATAACTGATGAGGGAACGGCAACGGAGTGGGTAACGGCTGGTTAGCTGAGTCCGGTCGCACGGGTGCATGCGTGACTGAGCCGGACGCAACGTCATGTAACTGCTGCCCAGTCTGTGAGCTGGCAACAACCATAGCAGCGCGGGGACGCCCAGCGTCTACTCCAGCCTGTCTGGACTGATGTGGGTGAGCAGTGGCAACCACACTGGGTTGCGGAGGTTGACGCACCGCGTCAAAACAAAACAACTCTGACGGTTGTTGAACCTCACGAACGTCAACGGATACCTCCGTGCGTCGCTGAACGTCAACATGCGGCTGGCAGATCACACTGGAACGCATGGGTGGCGGAACTTTCTCAACTGGTGTGCGTGAGAAGGTTACCTCAGCGTCCACAGGACGCACAACCGATCGTGTGGGTGGTTGTAGGCAAGGAGCTGCACTAGCTGGTGCGGCAGCAACCTTCTCCGCACGAAAGTCCTGCATAAGAGACGTTAGTTTAGACTGCATGTCTTGCAGTAAAGACCACTTAGGGTCTACAGGAGCAGGTGCGGCGACAGACGGTGTAACTGTCTGAAGCGGTACCGCTTTGCCTCTCTTAGGAGGTGAGCAGTCATCGGATGACTGCAGCAAGTCCGAACTGACCCAGTGGCTACAACTGGGCCGTTGGACTTGTGCGGAAGGGACCGACTTGCGCTTTAACGGTCGTGAGACCTTGGTCCATGGTTTCTTGCGAGAAACACCTTCCGAAGACGAGGTATAAATGGGCTCTCTCGTCTTTGTTAGGCAGGGGCGATCTTGGGTAGATACGCCCGATACCACGGAGGGAACGTCTGTTCGCTGATTAAAGCCTCTCGAACCTATTTGTCGTACGACATTGCTTCTCCCCTGGACTTGGGAGCTTGCAAGAGGTCCCGGACTAGGAGGACGACAGGCACGAACAGACGAACCCTCAAGCGCAACACTATCCACAACACTATCACTCACTTTATCACTTCCCACTGCACTTTTGCACTTCAGCTCCTTCACATCCGCCATGAGCTGATTACGGTCACTAGCCAGGGACTCAACTCTCTCACCCAGAGCTTGGATGGCACGCATCATATCAGCCATCGAAGGTTCCTGAGTACCAGGAGGGGGATTAGGAGCAACCACTACAGGGGAAGGAATAGGTTGTGGGGCATGAGGAGAGGAAATATCTATAGAACGAGAGGAACTTCTCCTAACTCTATCTCTCTCTAGCCTACGTGTATACTTTTGGAATTCGATAAAATCGAATTTCGAAAGCCCAACGCACTCCTCACACCGATCTTCCAATTGACAGGTTTTATCCCGACAATTGGAACAAACAGTGTGAGGGTCGATAGAGGCCTTCGGAAGACGCCTTGAACAGTCCCTAGCATTGCACTTCCTAAATTTTGGGACTTGTGAAGGGTCAGCCATTTTGAATTGGTCAAAGGGGAATTCAAAAACTATCAAAAAGTCATCAACAAAGAATCCGTTATCAAAAAGAGTTCAAGGATTTGTGAAGAGAAACCCTGCACAGCGAAAGCTCAAAACTAGAATAATGTACTTCACCAATTAGTTGTGAAAAAACTCCAGTTTAGCAACAGCGAGTAAGTACGTCTTGTCGATAGCACGACAGAGAGAAAATTGAGTCTTTGTTTACATTGAGTACTGGGTATCTGGACGACAGATGGCGCTGTTGGGCACACCCGCAACCTGTGTAGCGATCGCTGGCGAGTTTTACCTTAGAGTTTTCTGTCGAGCAAGGAGTTGCAGCTATTATAATCACCGGGCACACCCGCAACCTGTGTAGCGATCGCTGGCGAGTTTTACCTTAGAGTTTTCTGTCGAGCAAGGAGTTGCAGCTATTATAATCACCGGGCACACCCGCAACCTGTGTAGCGATCGCTGGCGAGTTTTACCTTAGAGTTTTCTGTCGAGCAACAGAGTTGCAGCTATTATAATCACCGGCTAAGTTAAATATTGAAAAAATAAGTGCATACGCATATTTATGGACTGCCGGAACACATTGGGCGAATTTCCTTTATATTCAAAACCACAGGAGTCTCTTAGGCTATGAGGTCCCTACAGGAATCAACTCAACTCATAAATTAAGATACTACTGTAGTAAGATTTTTCTTCAATATCTCTTCAAAGAATCATCCCCTCACCTTGTAACATTTAGTATCTGTCACTAGTAACAGTTCAAGTCATGAAAACCCTAACTATGCTGGAGTACTGTACAGTATACAGAACCCTTATTTATCAAATGATAACTTGAGAAGTTCCCATAACTGTGGGTAAAAAAAAAAAAATTCCAAGTTATGATCATAAGTGCCCTATAAAAGGAGAACCATCATTAATTCTCAGTCATACTACTACTGTACTTTGACAGATATGACAAATTTACCTTTGTTAACCTGTTAACTGTCACCCACGTAATTATACGCTCACCGCGATTGACTCGGCACCACCTTCAACGGAATATTACGTTCATGACTTTAAATGCGTGTTTCAAGCTGTCAGTCCCGTAATATGTTTACTCGTATAGTAAATATAGGAGCACCACTTGGTAACACTCTTAGCATATGTAAGCTGTACTGTAAATTGAAACTTATATGATGTATGGCAATTTTTTTTTGAAGGTCGCTTGATGTCAGACAACTGGTACTGTCTGGTTTCCTTTCAGAGCACTTCGGGCGTTTATGGAGAGAGAGGGTAATTTATTTTGCTTTTCAAAATGAGCGACGTAAAAATGAGGCACATTTCTTTAGGTGAAATCCTAGATGAGCAGTCTGATAATGATAACAAAAGAATAATAATGCATAAATGTATATTTTTAATTCCGTATTATATAGCATTTTGAAATCAAATTATAGTACTGTACTATTCATTGTTTTTTATTCCATTATTTAATTAATATTCCTACATTTAACTACCCTATATAAATACGAATTATAAGCATAAAAATTACAGTAATACTAACTTTGAAAAACTATCATTAGTGAAATGACCGCTAACTGACAAAAAAGCATGACGGTACGTTAGCAGCAAGGTGGTACCGGGGGGATGCTTAACAGGTTAATAAAGTTGCTTAATATAAATTGAACAATCTAACAGAAAATACTAAAGGAAGATCTGTATATTTCAATACAAATAAAATCAAATCAATAATTTGTTTCCTGGAAAACTTGAAATTTTCCCTTTAAGCTGATCTCAATACTTATACTTTAAAAATTATAGTGAAAATACGATGCAAGTGACAATTATGTACTAATAGGAGTAGAGTAGTTTTCAAAATACCGATAGGTCTTAAATATGTCGTGCAATTTTTCTGATTGTTAACATGTAAACTTGCTTTTTATGTGAGCTTTATCTAGCAAAAGGTAGAGAAACCAAATTGTTCAAAATAAGCACAAAATACTACAGTACTATGATACCAGCTTTGGCTTTTGGAGGGAGAGTAAGGTATGAATAAGATGAAGCAACTAGCTCACTCACTGTAGCTCACCCTCCTTCCAATCAATTCTATGAGATCAGGATGTATAAAACCTTCACAGTGAATAAGTCAGTCTACAACTTTTTGAAATCGATCTCCCAAATACTTTACTTGTTTCGTATATATAAATTACCAGTTCATAAACATCAGAAATCTTAATAGTAATTTGTGTTTTTCCCAACTATACAAACTTGAATCCTTTAATAGGAGTATTTTTTTAGCTTGTCTGGAATTCTGCTATAAAATTTATAATGAGTAGCCACTCTGACCTTCACCATAGGATTGCGGGTTGACTGAGACGGGAAGTGAAATTTAATGGACTCAGGTCTGTAGTTATGTAAAATACAAACTACTTGTAAAATTAAAATATATTTTCATAATAAAATAAATTTTTGAACATACTTACCCGCTGGTTATATAAGAATGGCTAAAGTCCCTGGACGCCCAACAGAACTATTCAAAATCTCGCGGCTATCGCAGATATGCCAGGTGTATACTAGCGCCCTTGCGGTAGACAGGTCGAACTAATCCAACCACTTCAGATCTTCCTTGCCCCTTGGTCTCTAGAGGGGAGGAGGGTGGGATTAAAACTTATATAACCAGCGGGTAAGTATGATAAAAAATTTATCTTATTATGAAAATATCATTTTTAAACATAAAACTTAACTGCTGGTTATATAAGAATGGCTGATTGACACCCTTGGTGGTGGGTCAGAGACAGCAACGTATTGGAAATTCACTTAAGAGTTACACCTAACAAACTTAAGAGGTTCGTACCTGATAAGGAAGCAGACTGCAATGGTTCTCTACCTCATTTTGTCTGCTATCCTCAGAAGATCCAGCGGTCCACCAAGGGGCTGATAATCTCTAGGAGCTGTCAAACGGTGCCATAACATATAACTTGACAGGACCTCAACTAATACCCTTGTTCCGGGCACTCTCAAGGAATAACATGACCGCCTAACCAAATCAACAGATTATGGAAGACCGACGACCAATCTCCACATACAACCATAAAAACTAAACAAGTTCCAAGAGATAGAAAAGGGTACTAGGAATTAGGGGACCGTAGTGGTAGATCCTTCACCTACTACCGCATTCGCCGCAACGAATGGGCACAAAGTATAACAGTCCTCATAAAGGGTCTGAACACGTTTCAAGTAATGGGATGCGAATACTGTACAGATTTACTTCTCCAAGAAGTTGTATCCATTATGCGAGAACGATTTTGTTTAAAAGCTACCGAAGTAGCTACCGCTCTTACTTCGCGTGTTTTCACCTTAAGCAGCCTAAGCTCTGCCTCACCACACTGGGCATGAGCTTCTCTAATCAAGAGCCTTATGAAAAATGATAGAGCGTTCTTCGACAAAAGCTGCGAGGGCTTCTCAACTGCACACCAGAGAGCCTCCGAGCTGCCTCTCAAACTCTTTGTTCAGTCTAAATAGACCCTTAGTGCCCTAACAGGACAGAGCACCTTTTCCACCTCATCGCCCACTACATCAGAGAGATTAGCAATCTCAAAAGACTTCAGCCATGGATGTGAAGGACACTCATTCTTGGCCAGAAAACCCAGCTGCAAGGAACATACTGCTTTCCCGTCTCTAAAAATAATGTTCTTGCTCAAAGCATGGACCTCACTGACTCTTTTAGCTGTCGCTAAGCTCACCAAGAAAAGGGTCTTCAAAGTTAAATCTTTAAACGAGGCTGAGCACAGAGGCTCGAATCTGTCACTCATGAGGAATCTAAGAACTACATCCAAATTCCAAGCAGGTGAATCTTGATGATATCTCTTAGAAGTTTCAAAAGACCTAAGAAGATCTTGAAGGTCTTTATTGCTGGAGAGATCCAAATCTCTAAGTCTGAAAACAGTTGCCAGCATACTTCTGTACCACTTAATAGTAGAGGCAGAAAAGTTATGCTTAGTTCAAAGATCTAAGAAGAAATCGGCAATCTGTGTTATAGAGGTACTGGAAGAAGAAACCGAGTTAGCCCTACACCATTCTCTGAATACTTCCCACTTGACTGATACACCCTGCTGGTAGAAGTCCTCCTTGCTCTTGCAATAGCCTTGGCTGCTTCCTTCGAAAATCCTCTAGATCTTGCGAGTTTTTCGATAGTTTAAAGGCAGCCAGACGTAGAGCTTGGAGGTTTAGATGGTTTCTTGCCAAGTGGGGTTGTCTGAGAAGATCTGGTCTTAACGGAAGGCTTCTCGGCACGTCCACCATCCATTCCAGTACCTCTGTGAACCAACTTCTTGACGGCAAGAAAGGAGCAACTAGGATCGTTCTGGTTTCCTTGTGAGATACAAACTTCTGCACCACCTTGTACAGGATCTTGAAGGGTGGGAACGCGTACACCTCCATGTGCGACCAATCCAACAGGAACGCGTCTATGTGAGCCGCCTCGAGATCCGGAACAGGGGAGCAGTATGTCTCCAGCCTTTTCGTCTTCGAGGTTGCAAACAAATCTATGAGGGGACGACCCCATAACCGCCACAGCTTCTTGCAAACGTCTAGGTGCAACGTCCACTCTGTGGGGAGAACTTGGTCCCTCCTGCTGAGTCTGTCAGCACTCACGTTCTTGACTCCCTGAATGAATCGTGTCAATAAAACAATCCTCCTTTCTTTCGCCCATACGAGAAGAGATCTCGCCAACTCGTAAAGAGACTTCGAGTGGGTCCCCCCCCTGCTTTGCTATATACGCTAGGGCCGTGGTGCTGTCCGCATTGATTTGAACCACCTTGCCTAGGAACAGATTCTCGAATCCCTTGAGAGCTAAGTGCACAGCTAAAAGCTCCTTTTGATTGATATGAAGTATCTCTTGTTCTTTTGCCCATAGACCTGAGATTTCTCTTTTCCCTAAGGTTGCTCCCCACCCCGAGTTTGAGGCGTCGGAAAACAACACGAGGTCTGGGCTCTTTTGCTCCAACGAGAGGCCCTCCTTGAGTCTGTGAACGTTGTTCCACCATTGAAGGTGCGTTCTGATTGCACTGGTAATGGGATTACACTCCCTGTCGAGACTGTCTCCCTTCTTCCAAGAACATTGAGATGAAATTGAAGGGAATGAAGGTGCAGCCTCCCCAGAGACACAAACTTTTCCAGAGATGAGAGGGTTCCCAGAAGGCTCATCCACTCTCTCACCGAACTGACGTCCTTCCTCATAAAGCCACAAAGCCTTAGGAGTGCTGACTGAATCCTTGTAGGAGATGGAAAAGCCTGAAAACCCTGACTCTGAATCTCCATCCCCAAATAAAGAATCTTCTGGGATGGAGTCAGCTGTGACTTCTTTGAACTCACTAGAAGTCCCAACTCTTTTGCCAAATCCAAAGTCATCTGAAGATCCTTCAAACAGCGATCGGCTGAGGGAGCTCTTATGAGCCAATCGTCCAAGTACAGGGAGGCCCTGATGCCTCTTGAGTGCAGCATGCTCGCCATATTCAGCATGATCTTCATGAATATCAGAGGGGCTGTGCAGAGACCGAAACATAAGGCTCGGAACTGGAAGACCTTCCCGTACAAGAGCCTCAGGTAACGTCTGCAACTTGGATGTATTGGGACATGAAAATAAGCGTCCTGGAGTTCCAACGATACCATCCAGTTGCCTTTTCTTATTGCTGCCAGCACGGTTTTCTGAGTTTCCATGGTGACCTTCGAATTCTGGACGTAGTTGTTGAGGGCACTTACATCCAGAACCGGTCTCCATTCCCCTGAACTCTTGGGAACCAGGAACAAACGGTTGTAAAATCCTGGCGATTCCAAGTCCCGCACCCTCTCTATCACTCTCTTTTCCAGCAAGAGAGACATCTGAAGCTGCATGGCCTGCCTCTTCGGTCCTTCCCTGTATTTGGGCGTGAGATCCACAGGATCTGTGGCTAAAGGAGTCTTTGATAAGAATGGGATCTTGTATCCTTCCTTTAGAACACGAACGGACCAAGGGTCCGCTCCTCTTACCTCCCAGGCTCGCCAGAAGTAACTTAGCCTGGCTCCCACTGCTGCTTGAAGGCGAGGACAGGCAGACCCTGCCTTGACTGGACTTAGCTCCTCTGTTCTTAGACTTCCTCGGATCGGGCTTGAAGTTACCTCTCCCGGCAGGCTTACCACGAAAGGGCTGAGCAGTCTGGGAATATAACGTCCCTTCCTTCGCTCTACGGGAAGAGAAAGATGTAGGCAACACTTTCCTCGCTGTTTTGGCAACCAAATCATGAGTAGCCTTCTGAGTCAATGCTGCAGCCACCTCCCTCACTAAATCCTGCGGGAATAGAGCAGAAGACATGGGAGCAAAAAGTAACTCCGATCTTTGACATGGAGTGACTCCCACAGAGGGGAAGAAACACAAGGTTTTCCTCTTCTTCCCGATTCCTGCAGTGAACAGGGCCGCCAATTCGTTAGAACCATCTCTAACCGCCTTGTCCATACAAGACATAAGCTGGATAAGGTTACTCATGTCGGTGCCCTTCATCTCCGTTACTTTTCTACCCAAGGTTCTTAGAGACCAGTCCAGAAAATTAAACACCTCAAAAACCCTGAACAAACCTTTCAAGAGATTGTCAAACTCTGACATTGACCACCACACTTTCGTCTTCCTCATGGCTAGACACCGAGAAGAGTCCACTAGGCTCAAAAAGTCTCCCTGAGCAGACGCAGGAACTCCCAAACCTAAGATTTCCCGTTTCATACCAAACGCTCGATTTGGAAGCTTGTTTGGCTGGTGGAAAAGCAAAACATGTCTTGCCAAGAACTTTCTTAGAGTCCATCCACACTCCCATTAATTTCAATGCTCTCTTAGAGGAGCCGGAGAGAACCATTTTTGAGAAAGGGGATGTCCTAGCTGCTTTACCGAGGATAAATTCCGAAGGAGGAGATCGTGGGGCAACAGGAGAAAAATGGTCTGGAAACAACTCCGTGAAGACCAGCATTAGTTTCTCAAGGTCCACCGAATGTTGGGGTGGCTTATCCTCTACTCCCTCTGAAACGTCAACCAATTGTTCCCCCTGAGAGAAAACCTCATCCGGATCTTCCTCCGACAATTCAGCCACTGGAGATGTGCCTTGATCAGAAAGGCGATGTTCCTGTGCAGGCACGTCAGTGCTGACATGGGCGCGCTTGCGCTGTTCAATGCCCCCATCAGACTGACAATCAATAGTCTTGCGTTTGCTATCACAATCGGTTTGTGAAACAGCATCAACCTGATGCGCTGCGAAAACAGTCGACTGCTGTGTAGAGTCATGGATTGGCTGGCATGAGGAGTCATGGATTGACTGCCTAGAACCGTCACTGGTAGCTGGACGAATGGTACCATGGGTAGAATCTGGCTCGCGCTGACGCTCCTCCATGTCATGGGTTGACTGGCGCGTGTCGTCACGCTGACACTTAGCGTCTGCCTGCCGCTCACGCTGATGCTTCGCGGCGTCATGGGTTAACTGCTGTGTGTCGTCACGCTGCCGCATAGCGTCTGCCTGGCGCTGACGCTCCGTCTCGCGTCCGCTCCCATCCTGCCGCCTAGCGGCCCGCTCCGTTCCCTGGCGAGCGTCGTCACGTTTGGAAGACTGACGATCGGCTGTATGCGCAATCGATAGATGCTGCGAAACAGAGCTCTGACGAGATGCATCCACCTCAACCCGCTGTTGAACACTACGACTGGGATACCGCCTGTGCGATAACACATCAGTACAAGAGACAACAGGCCGCCTGTGCGACATCGGGTCTACAATGGGAGACTGACGCCCAGCCGCAATGTCAACAGCAGGCCGATAAGACTGCATAAGCGACGAGAGCTGCTGTTTCATGCCCAACCATATAGACTACTTGGGATCACCTTGAGGCGATATTTGCGCCGCCTCTTCCAACGAGAATTCGCCTTCCTCATCGTTACTTGCAAGAGAATTTCCAACGTTCTAGCCAGTATGGCGGCAGAGAAGATCTGAAGTGGTTGGATTAGTTCGGCCTGTCTACCGGAAGGGCGCTAGTATACACCTGGCATATCTGCGATAGCCGCGAGATTTTGAATAGTTCTGCTGGGCGTCCAGGGACTTTAGCCATTCTTATATAACCAACGGATAAGTTTCATGTTTAAAAATTTGTGATTTCTTCCTCAACATATACAAACCCTAGTCTTCTAATAAGAAACTCATTCTTAAGGGGACAGAAGGCCCATAAAACCCTACTGGCTAGTTTAAAATCTTGGGATGTCAACGCGCTCAGTAAGGTTTCTGTCCGCTAATAAACGGTCAAGGAAGAGCCTACAGTATAAAGGCAGCTTATACAGAAACCTGTCAGACAGCTACAGTTATCATGAAAAGAGCAAAGTCTTTCTTCTTCCTTATCTTCCCTAACACACAGCACACTACTTACCATTATCTTGAAGCAGAAGGAAAAAATTAAAATGCAGAAATACATATATCTGTACTCTCCGGGGGCTGAAAACAAAATGGCTACTCAGTGTACTGGCTGAGAGGCGGGGCTTCCCACAGCCAGCCAGTAACTATCAAACCTCTCTATAAATTTTGAGTGCCGAGTTCCAGCCAAGCTGAAAACTTACCCCTATTAAAGGATGAAGATTTGTATTCATGTATGAACAAGCATTTTTTTTTCACAGTATTACACTAGTAACCTTCACAAACTAGGTAGCTTAAAATGCAGCAATTCCTCCACCCTAAATTATTTTCAAGTCCATGAAACATTTTGCAAAGTATTTACAGTATTTTTCTATACAAAAAAATATCCCAATACAAAAAAATACATCAATCATATTTCATGGGTCGTAGACATTTACTCTATTCTACAGTTATTTTTCAGAAATTTTCTATACCATAAAGAATGTTATTTACCAACAAAACTAAGAAATATAATTTAACATACAAATGGTGAATACTTTATTAGCACACCTACAGCCACGCTAAATGTTTCTAACATGAAAACAAAAAATATGCAAAGGCTCAATTCTGCATACCTGGGCAAAATATGTAAGCTTCCCATACATTCCCATTCCACCCATTCTGTAAACCATATTGGCAGAAAACAAAGATGAAGAACCAAAGAGAACGACAGCTTGAAAATGGGAAAGCATCCATGCGACCCACTGTTTAAGTATTGATTAATCTAAGCTTTCTAGTTGCAAGTGATAATTAGTGGTGAAGCTGGTCGAAGACAACCACCACAGAAAAGAATCCCTTCCCACCCACTTCCGTGACGCTCAAGCCCTGCAATTACGTTCGGGGTAGTTGGGGGAAAGACACCCTTGTTGTAACAAATGTAATATAATTACAGTATTAAGGTAGCAGGAAAATTAATAATACTAAGTTTGACTACTCCCAAAAGCTGGTAATAGGCACAAGTTTGTTCTCAGAGGCAAAGTTACCAATGCAAGGTGTTAGGAGAAAGTCACATACAATAAAGTTCTACATCATACAGTATAATGTTGCTTCATTGACTGTACCACCAGTTCTTGGCCTTGACTGTTAACAGGGAAAAATACTGCTCCTCTTCAATTTCCCAAGCTGAAGTGATCCCTGTCCCAACCTCAAAGCAAATACAAAGAACCATGAATCATTCAGCATGCCTTTCTTTCTATTACACACCATTTTCAAATGCATATTTTCCCAGCATAAACCATTAGATGAATGACAACTTAAAATTATGTGCCAATAGCTTTCCCCCTGGATTACTTGACACTCATTTCATAACCATTGCTTGAACACCACCAGTAATTTAAGTAAGTCAATTTTGAAACGTCAACCTTCCCTGCCTTCACCTAATAAAACACACATAAAATATTAAGAATTGTATGAGAGAATAGACAGTAATTTTTTCGATTGGAGAGCCAATTTCTAAATTAAAAGTCTCCTTTCCTTCAGGAAAATCTTTCAATTTCTGCTTTGGTACTCATACCCTAACAACAAAATAAAAAAACTTTGCAGAAGCTACCTACGAAAAACAAATAAATAAATAAAACAAATGTCAAGTCATACGAGTGTTAATGCGGAATTAAACAGCAAATGCGGTTAATAGATGCGTGCCAACAAGTTCATCCGAAGCTGGCGTCCCACCGCATGCACACGTCGAAAACGCCTGCATTGGGGCACTTACACAAAGCGCACCATCAGGTATAATTTTTGAGCAACTTTGTGGGGTAGGGCGATTTTATAATTCGACTGAGAGGTGACACCTGGTAGCCACCAAAAGCTGCTAGAAAAAGGTGAGGTGTAGATCAATGATTCGATTTGGTACCTTTGCCTTCTTGTGAACTCATTCTGCACGGTGATTTTTCATCAATATTCCTCTTACTTTCCACTCCTTCATTCAGAGCAGCAGCCTTAATCCTGAAATAGAACAGCAAATGAAATACTCCACGTAAAGTTTACAGTACATGAAGGGCTTTAAAATCTAGACATAAATGAATAAGGTACTGTATGACCTGTTTAACCCTGGAACAATGAAAAATGAAAATTTCTAAAATCAATATAACAAACTTGGAGATAGGCTAACTATAAAAACCTTTGTCCTTTACATAGGATAGATTATCAGCAAAGCCAGTAATTATGACCAGGAGAAGGAAAGCCCCTATTCCTGCTTGCTCACTAAGCATTCATTCTGATGGCAGCCAAACTTTCTAGGGGGTAGGTGATGGCAGGAAAGTATGAATACAGTAAAGTATTCATGTTTCTACAGTTAGGGAAAAATACAAATTACCTCCAAATTTGTAATTTGTTCCAATACAAATACAAACTTTCATCCTTTACATAGGAGACTCATTCTTAGGTGGGAGAAGTCCCTATTCCAACTGGGTAGGTACTGTATATATTCCAGGCTACCAAAACTTGGACCCTTGCAAGTGGTGCAGAGTTAAGGTTCTTTAAATCCAATACACCGATGGTTTGGCAACGCCATCGGGTCCACGGACCATGAAATACAGAGTGCAGAGCAAAAACTCTCTGTAGTAACACGGGGGAAAATATATCTCAATGAGTTTACATGGTTACAACACATCGCCATGTATTGACAATGGGGTTTGGATGGTTACAACACATCTCTGAAGTAACAGTGAGGCATAAATATATGTACTGTATATCAATGGGTTTGGCTGGTTACATCTCTCTGCAGTAACAGTGAGGCATAAATACATGTACTGTGTATCAATGGGTTTGGCTGGTTACAACAGACTTCTCCTCTTAAGGAGTGCGGGGAATATCACTTCTATATCACATAAATAGAAAAGTCACAGGCTAAGTGGGGCTTACCCATAAGCAAATTGATTCCAGCTGACAGGGTTTTCAACTGTGCCCCAAGAGATCTTTCCAGACAGTACTACCCTGTTTGTAATACAAGATACGCAGTTAATTCTAATAGTCAGGCCTTCTCCATCATAAGGCGCAATACTACTCAGTACTCAAGAAGTTTTATTTAAACTACGACCTAGTCGTGGAATGATCTTCCTAATCGGGTAGTTGAATCAGTAGAACTTCAAAAGTTCAAACTTGCAGCACATGTTTTTATGTTGAACAGGCTGACATGTCTCTTTTTATATGAATATCTGTTTTAATGTTGTTACTGTTCTTAAAATATTTTATTGTTATATTGCTGTTAACTGTTCTTCAAATATTTTATTTCAATTTTCTATTACTTTTTATAAAGTTAACAGTATTTGTTTCCTTATTTCCTTTCCTCAATGGGCTATTTTTTCCTGTTGGAGCCCTTGGGTTTACAGCATCCTGCTTTTCCAACTAGGGTTTTAGCTTAGCTAGTAGTAGTAATAATAATAATAATAATAATAATAAAAGAAAAGGAAATGGACAATCATTCTTCACTTTCATCCCAGACTAACATGTAACCACCACCATCTGAGAGGGGCCACGGTAGCTATACCACCTGTTGTGCAGCTACTACAGGCCCTACCAAAAAAGTGTTTAGGGACCTGTGGATCAACTTCTGTAGGTAATGGGCAGTGAAAAAGATCTGTCATTTCCCGACACCTGCCTGGAGTACCTGTTGTACAGAAATATTCTTATTGAATACCAAGGTTGTGCCGATTCCTCTGACATCATGAGCTCTCTCTGGCAGAGGTGAGGAGAGAGTGGGAGGTTGAGATGAATTCAATGGGTGATAATCGGTAATCATCTACGCAAGAACCTACCCTGGGAGATAAGAACCTTAATGGGTTAACAGCTTCGAGTCCCCCAGAGGAATGATTTGACGTCAATGGTCATGTCTCCATTGGGTATTCAGAACTCAAGGTTAATGTCATGACAACAGGCTTGAGGGGGCACACATTAGCTCTCACAGGCATAAGATCTCTCCTACGGAGATTCCTGCAATGCATTCCACTTTGGAAACTCATGCAGCAAGGATTCATTTAGGATTCTGTAGCGCATATATAGTACATGTATACAATACATGAAATGTGCTTGGTTTAGGCGCAAATATATAAAGCGCTTCTGGATTGAGTGTGCATAGATGAGGCATCTCTGGGTACCGCGCAATTGGGAGAGACATTTCTGATTTCAGCACACCTGGGCAACGCACAAGGTGTTACGGAGCATTTGGGTTGTGAGCAAATTGATGAGGGCATCTGGTTCCTGCGCAAATGAGGAGATAGTGCTCGCTGGTGCTAACCATGCAACTACCACAGGCACAGGAGAGAAGGGGTTGTCCAATAGGGTCACATCAGTTAGTCCATGCATGCGTATTGGTAGACATGTTGCTCACCATCACAAGAATTTATTGTACACACAAGAGACATGACAACACTAAGCATGTCTCTAGTCTCATGAGGCAATACTGCGACTGGAGAGATGGCAGGTGGCTTCGAAAGGAGGAGCCAGAAAAGGAGAGACTCTCTTCCCCGCCCTTGAAGGGGACAAGCTTTAGGTGACAGGTGCAGGAGCAGAAACGCAGAACTGTGCTTCTTTCGAAGCCAGCGCTCTTACTAACAACTTCTTGGAGTGTAGGGTCTGCAAACACAAGGAGGACCAATTAACTCTTAGGATGTTGTTAACCAGTAAATTAAGAGGAGGATGCCTACTCCAGAGGGGGAAGCCCTCTCATTCCTCTAGGGGAAATAGGAAGGTTTTCAGGGCTTGAGCCTTAGCCTAAAGTTACAGGTAACCACTCTTCTCCGTTCGTCTTCCAAAGGAAAACGACGGGGAAGGGTTGGAGGAAGGTGTACTAAGGGTCAGAGGAAGAGGTCAGGACTTCATAAACTTCGAGGATGAACCTGAGGACAAAGAATCTCTTTTGGACCTCTTCTTCCTCCTTTTGCCAAATGCCAGCCACTGGGAGGGTGACCACTCCTGATGCTCATCACAAGGAGTTCCTGTCTACAGGAGTGTCCTCTGCAGGCAAGGCTCAAAAGGTGGGGAACCTTCTCCTTCAAGCTCGTTAAGGTGTCGCAAAATTACAACACCCCCGGGGATGTCCACATGTCTGCCAGCATCTCCCAACATTATCCCTTTCACAGAAACTTGCAGAAAGCTTCTCTTTCCCAGTGTCTTGCGGAAAGCTTCTCTTTCTCAGTGTCTTGCGGAAAGCTTCTCTTTCCCAGTGTCTTGCGGAAAGCTTCTCTTCCCAGTGTCTTACGGAAAGCTTCTCTTTCCCAGTGTCTTGCGGAAAGCTTCTCTTTCATCATCTCTTTTGCAGAGCCTTGCGGAAAGCCTCTCTTTCATCATCTCTTTAGCAGAGCCTTGCAGAAAGCCTCTTTTTCGGAGGAGATGCTGAATAACCTCCAGCAGTGAAGTAACAGGGATGTCATAGAACTGTTATTTTTCCGTATGTGTGGCTGGCGCAGCAGGTTGGGTCAGCTGGAGAGCTCTACGGGTATTTGGATGACGTCAGAAGGTCCGGATACCACTCTGCTTAAGGCCATTTTGGTGCCACTAAGCCCACTCTTAGGTTTGGCAGTTAAAGATCCTGTTTACAATTCTTCTGCTCAGGAAGAAAGGTGGAAAAGCAATAACAGAATATGGAAGCTTAAAGACAGGTTTTAACCCTTGAGGAGCGTTAGTCAATAGGCGTCATCTCATCCATTATTGGCTCTGTCCTGCCCTCCCCAAAGTCTTTAAAATCTCCCAATGAGGGACTAGACTTTGAGGTAGGTGGTTTCTGTCTTGGGGATCGAAGTCTCCACCAGCAGTGGGCCTTAATCAGAGGCAACTAAGTTTCCCACACCGTGAGAATCCTTGCCTCTCCCTTGAAGGAAGGACTAGACTGGAACCATCAAGAGTTCGTCTCTCCCTTTGGAGTGACGTAACCGGACCGAGAAGGAAGCTGGATCAGTACTCTGCAGATGAAAACAGTGTTTGTTGATTCAAGGTCGAGCTGCCTTTGCTGCTCTTGTCCCCTGAAGTCAGGGTCGTACTTGGTGTTCTAGTCTCTGAAAGGCGAGTGAGAATGTGAGACACTAAACGGTCCAAGCAATTGTTCTCAGAGTGTCTATCCTTAAACAAGGAAGGGATCTTGTGGGAACTTCTGCATGACGAAGGCTCCTTCTGCTCCAAAAAGTGATTGGAGCTAGCACCCAGAGAGATCTTTCACTGTCCTTTCTAGAGAGGAGGTTTCGGCAACTTACACTCGCATTCCTGCTTTGTTCCATCATTACCACAAAAGCGATATCACCAATTTAAAATAAAATGTATGAAAAAAAAAAGATTCAAAAGTCTTGGATAGAACACAACAGTACAACTGTACAAGTTGTGCCAGAAGAAAAGTGAAGTCTTTGACAGGATGGTGAGCGGGGTTAACTCGCCAATGCTCACCCCACCATTAACTACCTCATTAACTATTTCAACAGCTGTTTTAGCTCCACTGAAGACATTCCCCATTTTAAAGGAGAAAAGGTTCGTATACACATAAGAAATGAAACATTATCTGGTCATGCACATAAAATTACAGTAAAATTAACATAGGAAACCAAGAATTCTTTTGGAAAAAATGAGGTGTTCTTCGTGTATTCTTATGTGCTTTGAATAATTTTGATGACAGTAACTGAAATACAAGATAAGTCCTCAAAATATTTCTCAAGGAAAATAAACTCAAGGATATGACCTAACCCAAGATTCTCAACCTAACCTAAGACAATTTGTTCTTACCCAATGTAACCAGCCCCTAGGATTTCAGGTAAAACTCCATAAGTAGTTGGTAAGGACGTACCAGGTGTAAAATTTCATAAGTTATGACTGAAAAACCATATTTCAAAATGGAAAGAAACAGAAGAACACCACATAACCTAAGGTTTCCTACCTAACCTGACCTAGGAGCCATATCCTTACTTCCCTAAAGAGGGGGATACAGCCCCTGCAACTTCTTTAGAATACCGTAGCCGTAGCCTAACCTAAGACTAAGTCTCAACCCTGTGTTTGCTTCCTAAATGGCTTTCCTCCTGGCAAGGTAACACAACCATAGATTTTAAGGTTAAGTTTTATTTCAAATTTTTAAAAATTCCCCAAATGATTATGTGCAGCATTATTCAATAAATGTTTATTAAAATATTAGTTTGAACCCATCAGCATGATTCACCTAGTAATAATAATTGAAATAAATCAAATAATATGAACGATATCATGCGCATAAAATCTTCGATACAAAAATTTATACACGACACTTTTTCTCTGGATTAGCTTAAGTTTGCTAATAATTCCTGGCTGGATGCACCCAGGTTGAAACAGTTCACTTATTGTAAATATAGAAGCTGGCCATTTCCTATAGCTAAGAGCTACACATTGCATTAATCTTATTTCCTACCGGTACTCAATTACCCCTTAAGGTAAGGTGTCTGTAAGATAATAGTAGTAGTTTACCCAAGCAGTCCCTGGAAGATAGCTTCCTACAGCACCATAATGTAATTACCGTTTCCCTAGTCTTAAAATAGTCAAAGCAAACATATCACCAAAAGGAAATTTAGGAAAAAGTTTCAGAGTATAGGATACGGAACCATGATTTACAAGGGTCAACACCGGGGGCTTCTACCTACTACTATGACCATCTGCTATATATGCTCTCAAACATTATGGTCACCCATAAGAGTAAAATGTACGCACCTTCTGCAATAGTTACTTCAAATGCCGATGATAACATCAACGTTCAATACACAAATAACGACAAAAACTGAATCAAAGCATTGTGGTCTTCTATCTGTTTACAATTTGCACAAGGCTCGTTGCCAGAGCATGCATGGGAGTTGTCGTACTGCGTGCAAGA
>NC_090730.1:17413737-17448737 GCF_036898095.1 Palaemon carinicauda
ATACATCTCGCTATCGCTAGTATGATGCCATATCCGCTTGGCTATGATTGTATTTTGCGGTAGATTCGACTGCCAGCTGCGACTATGCGTTTCTATCCAAGGTCTATAGATATAAGGCCTTGTTTCTATCATTATGGTAAAAAACACTAAAAGAAAGACCAGAAAGTCGTTGGGATTTCCGTGAGCCTTTTCCCTCGTTAGTAAGGCGCTTTGGCAATAGATGGTGCTGATCAGTTTGGTCTTTTTGTACATTTTTGGAATCGAGAAAAAGGGAGAGCTTGATATGAATTGTCACTATTGTCAAATAATAATAAATACATATGTGATTTTCAAAATGCATATTTTGTAAAAAAAAAAAAAAAAAAAAAAAAAATAGTAGGCATACGTACAGTATTGTACTACTGTCAAGGGGTTAAATTTAATGCATAGTTGTGATACTTCCGAAGGCATGCAGTTGATTCTGATAGTCAGGCCTTCTCCATCCTGAAGCTCAATACTACACGGTACTCTGGAAGCTTTATTCCAGCTGTGACTAAGTTATGGAATGATCTTCCTAATCGGGTAGTTGAATCAGTAGAACTTCAAAAGTTCAAACTTGCAGCAAATGTTTTTATGTTGAATAGGCTGACATAAGTCTTTTTATAGTTTATATATGAAATATCTGTTTTAATGTTGTTAGTGTTTTTAAAATATTTTATTTTAATAATTCATTGCTTCTTATATCGTTTATCTATTTCCTAATTTCCTTTTCTCCCTGGGCTATTTTTCCCCGTTAGAGCCCTTGGGCATATAGCATCTTGTTTTTCCAACTAGGGTTGTAGCTTAGTTATTAGTGGTAATAATAATAATAATAATAATAATAATAATAATAATAATAATAGTCGGGTGCATTGTCAATAGATGTAGTTGATTTGAGAGCTAATGAACCGTTTTTTTTTTTTTTTTTTTTTTTTTTTTTTATAAAGATGAGCTCTTCGGTCTTCCATTTACTACGTTTGCTTATGATGACACGAATCATTTTCGGGAGTAACTGTAGCAAATTTTTTTCTTTTCTCATTCAAAGTCCTTTTTTCAAGTCATAGGAGTAGACAAGTCACCATTATTTGTCATCATACATTCTGGTGTGTTTCGAAGGTTGTTTTGACAGGTTTTTTCATCGCTATCTCGAGACTTCAGACGCATCCGGACATATTATCAGAAGCCAAACATTCCTCTTGGTGAGCTTAATTAAGGTTTATTATTATTATTGTTATTATTATTATTATTATTATTATTATTATTATTATTATTTACTAGACTAAAACCCTAGTAGGATGCAATAAGCCTAGGAGCTCCAACAGGGAAAATTGCCCAGTGAGAAAAGGAAACAAGGAAAAATAGAATATTTTAAAGAGTAACAACATTAAAGTAAATATCTCCTACATAAAATATAAAAAAAAACTAATAAAACAAGAGGAAGAGAAATAAGATAGAATAGTGTACCCGAGTGTACCCTCATGCAAGAGAACTATGATTAAGGTTTAACTGTCACGATTTACGATGGAGCTGTTATGAATCTTTGTACATATAAACTATATATTTTAAGATTGTTAAAGAATCACGCTTTTATTAGTAAATTTTAATCATAAATATTATTCTAATAAAATCATTTGAAAGAAAATATGGTCGCCAAGAGCCTGCTTATCAAATTTACAAAAATATTTTAAAAATAATTATCGTAGTGATTTAGATTTTCGTAATCGTATATACAGTATTCCCATTGACATTCACTATTTTCTGGGCAAACGTCATATCATTTTGGTTTGTTTGTTAATGTTGTTGTCGTAATACCTGTCCTAAATGAATCAAATTAGTAACTTGATAAGCAGTAGGCCTAGCGATAAACATCATACTGTCATTGCATTAGATTTGAATAAGTAAACATATTGATGAATGAACTTCTTTTCTTTTGATAGAGATGAGTGAAGCAATGAATAACTCAGTCATTCGGGTGATACAGAATAAATGCTTATTTGAAAATTCAAGTAGGCCTACATAGACTTTCTAACGCTTTACATTTGTTTAAATTCTGGAGTCTGTGAAACAGGCTCAAAAAGTTAAAAGAATTTGGATTAACCGAGAGGGATAAATCACCGAAGAATGTGTCAGGGAAAACAGAAAAGGGGAAAAAATCCTAAGTATGTGAAAGTGAAAATAAGAAAACAAGATTTATTTTCTCAATTTTATTAGAGAAGTTATAATTTGAACATAATGACACAGTTATGATCATGAAATAGTCAGTGAAAAGAATAAAAAGACAAAATTAATACGATACGAAAAAAAACCAAAGATTTAATCTACATGTATTCTATGATAACATTCTACTGGTTGTTGAGATTGCAATGTTAAACCATATCAGATGTAATGACTTTTAAAAGAGGAATATTTCTTTTTAAATCGGCCAGCGAAGTGAGCTAACTCCACCCAGATACAGACCAGGAATGCAAATACTTTAATCATAAATATTTTACTAGTTTTAACCTGCAGATTATTCTAAAATATCAGGAACTAGTAATTCGTAAACACATGTTCATAGAAAGGTACTATAGGCCTACTCCTTCGTATTCACATAGTTATGTATACTTTAAAGTACATAAAGGAGCATTCATCAATTCATGCATAATTTTACTGTGCATGGATTTAGGGATGTGGCTGCTGCCACAGAGGTTAATTTTGATAATAGGAAATTTGGTACAATAAGTGAATTAATGCAGTAGGAGCATCAGACTAAAGTTCCCAACCATTACCAATCCGCAGTGGCAACAGGGTGTTGAAAATAGCCTAATCCTAGACGTGAATTGACATGTCTGAGGCCTTTGTCATGCGGTAGGCTATAAACAGCAGTACTAATAGATTGTTGCTGAATTATACAGTATATAACATAGCCCATATAAATAATTTTGAGAGACACTAATACTAGTGTTCGCAAAAATATTCCCAACCTTCAGGAAATTTCTTTATGTCGACCAGAAACCTTTATGCTATGGCTAGTGTATGTGCACATTATCTTTACTGAAATTAAACGTGCCTTGGAAAAAAAAAACATATTCTAAATATGACTAACCCTATGGGACTTGATACTTAGTTTATCTCTTATATTTCATGTCGCCTCGTCTCTGTGAAAAACTCGGGGCTGAGAAAACAAATATGGGGTTCTTGGGCTACTTGGTCAAGAGTGAGAGGCACATTAACCATTTATACCCTACATTAATGTTGATTTATTTTAGTAATGTAAGAATATAAGATCCCACATTAATTGGTACATCACAATCAAGGAGTTTAACTTTTGAAGAAGCGAGGCTAGTGGATTAAAAGTATGTTAGCTACTTGTGATAATTAAATGATTTATTCAAGTATAGATTAACCCCAGGCTAAATGCAAGCATATTGAAAATAAAGTTCCTATTGGAGTTTAAATTCATACAATTCCTCGCCTTGAATAACTAAGGCATATCTAAGACAATTAACTGCCTCACCTGACTAATGTTCATTCATGAAAAAAATTACACTTATGAATTAATGTTTCCAGGTTTTGAGGAATACAAATATAATTCATTTTATTTCTTTACAAAACTCCAACTAGCCGGGCTCAGATTAACTCTGACGTAGTTCTTCTTTCCCACCGTTATCCCTACATTAAGGGGTCAGTTGCCTAGTGCGTTCTCTCCAATGCCCTCTATCAAAGGCATCCTCTTCCCCCAACCTCTTCTCTCCATATCATCCTTCACCTTATTTCCCCACCAAATAAGAGGTGACAACCACTGGTTCGCAACCTCGGAAAGGACTAGAGCCAGTTGGTTCGTTTTTGTTGAGTCATGGAAGAAGCGCCGGGAGCTTGTGGTTTCTCAGGTGGCTTAGGAGACGCTGCAGGGGCGGGTTTTGGCGGTTCTTTTGGCTGTGGTGGCGATGTCTTAGGTGGAGCGACTGGCGCTGCTTTCGGGGATGGAGGCTTAGGTTCGGCTTTGACTGGTGCAGGCTGTGGCTTGGGGGCTTCAGGCTTAGGTTCTATTTTGGCAGGTGTTGCAGGGTTTGTTGGTGGGGGAGGACGTTTAGCACTGGACTTTTTTCGAGAGAGTCGAGATCTCGATGGAGTTGATGTTGAGGAATCCGTTTTTACCAAACCGCCTCTTTGGTGTAGTCTCTGTATTTTTCTCCAGCCTTTCAGTTTGCTCTCAGTAGCCTGGGAGAAAATAATGGAAATATTCGTAAGGAGTTTTGGATTGAATATCTTTATAAATCAGAAAGGCTGATATAGGCTACACCTGAGAACGTCTAGTTATATGGTAGAAAAGAACATCCTGAAAACCATTGGAAAGATCTAACTTAAAATTTTGTTTCTAGACACCTGTGGCAACAAAGGGAACGCCTTTCATTAGGTATAAACTTTACATAACTATTGTAATTTATGTTTTATTTCTTTAAAGTTGGACACCTTTTGCTTCTAAACACCTGTGGCAACTAAGGGAACGCCTTTCATTAGGTATAAACTTTACATTACTGTTATAATTTATGTTTTATTTCTTTGAAGTTGGACACTTTTTTTTTATTCTAGGCACCTGTGGCAACTATGTGAACCGCCTTTCATTACATATAACCTTTAAATTACTATTATAATTTATATTTTATTTCTTTGAAGCTGGTCACTTTTTTATTCTAGACATCTGTGGTAACTAAGTGAACTGCACTTCATTAGATGTAACCTTTACCTTACTAAATTTATTATAATTTATATTCTATTTTTTTTAAGCTAGACACTTTTTCATTCTAGATACCTGTGGAAACTATGTGAACTGCTATTCATTATATTTAACTTTTATATTACTGCAATAATTTGTATTTCATAGCTTTGAAGTTTGACACTTACCCAAGAGAAATTATTCTCCGAAGGGGACCTGAGATAAACTTACCCTTGATCCTGTTGATATTGTCTTGATTTCATTCAACATTCGCTCGTTGATCTCTCCTCCTGAGAAGACACCTCGCCTCTGGTAGAACTTGATCTGGGGTGAGAAAGGAATTTGAGTTATTTATGGGATTTCATGTTTAATAGAGAGAGAGAGAGAGAGAGAGAGAGAGAGAGAGAGAGAGAGAGAGAGAGAGAGAGAGAGAGAGAGAGAGAGAGAGAGAGAGTGGTATAGTTTAAATAGTGTTTTATCTATGTATCATCTGACTAAATGTTCTGATAGGTAGCACTAGTAGTCTTCCATTATTTCCTACTGGTTCTTGCGATGCACACACACAAACAAACACATGCACACATATATACAGTATATATATATATATATATATATATATATATATATATATATATATATATATATATATATGTTTATACATTTATAAATATATATATATATATATATATATATATATATGTTTATACATTTATAAATATATATATATATATATATATATATATATATATATATATATATATATATACACATATGTTTATATATATATACACATATATTTATATATATATATATATATATATATATATATATATATATATATATATAAACACACTCACACACACATACACACACACACACACACACACACACATATATATATATATATATACATATATATATATATATATATATATATATATATATATATATACGGTAGCCTATATATGTGAAAAATTTAGAGCGATGAGATAATTCCTTACGTCACCGAAGTAGAACCCCCCCTCTCTCTCTCTCTCTCTCTCTCTCTCTCTCTCTCTCTCTCTCTCTCTCTCTCTCTCTCTCTCTCTCTCTCTCTCTCTCTCTTACTGATCAGCAGCTATAAGCTGTAAAATTTTTAAAGCTTTATTGTCACACTAATATTTGATACAGAAAAACTTTCGCTTATTATCCTTCTACTTAGAAATCTTTCAAAAATAACAATTTTGACTAAGTGCGGTTACTTAAGAATCAGTTGTAACATTTTAGCGTTTTTCTAGGGAAAATATTATTTGTGTACTTATTCCTTTACCTAATTATTTATCCTTTATTTGTATATTTTGAAAAGTCTGTAAGTGTTTGATACATGAGTATGAATTAAGTTTGTAGTTGATAGTTTACTTACTCAATGTAATGAACTGATGCAAATAGTTCTGAATGGCACTTAAGACATACATATATCTTTCAATTATTATTATTATTATTATTATTATTATTATTATTATTATTATTATCATTATTATTATTATTAGTAGTAGTAGTATTAGTAGTAAGTAGTAGTAGTAGTAATAGTCGTAATAGTAGTAGCATGGTTACTGTTGTTATAACAAACAGTGTTTTAGTTATTTTTGGCGTGTTGGTAGTAGCAGTAACACTATCGTAGACCTCATTATTATAGCATCCTGCTTTTTCCATTAGGGTTGTAGCTTAGGTAATAATAATAATAATAATAATAATAATAATAAGAAGAAGAAGAAGAAGAAGAAGAAGAAGAAGAGCGTGATTATTGAAACAGCACATTCTGTGAGAAAAGTGATGTAACCTGGAACCCAACACTACAAACCACCATCTCTATAGACTCTGATTAAAGAACAAGTAAGTAATAATAATGATAATTGATGTAATCATCACTATCAATACGTTGTTGTTGAGCACTAACCTGGCCCCAAGACTTGTTGCCGCTATCTCGTGCACTCTGTCGCAGAGTTTGCCTGGTGGCAATCGTGGTGGAGGAGCCGATGGGATCCCTCTTCTTCATACTCTTACGCACTCTACTGTTCCAGTCCTTCTTGATTTTCTTCACAGCGGTGGCCTGTGAGGAAGAGATATGAAAAATTTCCATGACTTCTTGGGTTCGTAATAAAAAGTTAAAAAGCGAAATTGATTACCCCCATCGCCCTATAAGTTGAAAAACGATTTTCGTTGCCAAATCGTCCTGCTCAAAGTAAAAAAAAAAAAAGAAGAAAAAAAAATTACCTTCGTTGCCCTATCGTCCTGTAAGAACCTAAGAATCGACTTTGATTGCCCTATCGTCCTATGAAAAGTTAAAAAAGACTTTCGTTTCCCTATTGTCCTTTTAAGATGTTAAAAAAACTTAATTGATTACCCTCTTGTCCTTTAAGAAGTTAAAAAAACTAATCTGGTTGCCATATTATCTTTTTAAAAGTTAAAAAACTAATTTGGTTGTCCTATTTTCCTTTAAAAAGTTAAAAAATCTAATTTGGTTGCCCTATTTTCCTTTAAGAAGTTAAAAAACTATTGGTTGTCCTATTGTCCTCCAAGAAGTGGTTAAACGACATTGATTGCCCTATTGGCCTTTAAGAAGTTAAAAAACTAATTTGATTGACCTATTGTCTTTTAAAAAGCTAAAAACTAATTTGGTTGTCCTACTTAAGAAGTTAAAAAACTAATTTGGTTGCCCTATTGTCCTTTAAGAAGTTAAAAACTAATTTGATTACATTATTGTCCTTCAAGAAGTTAAAAAACTATTTTGATTGCCCTATTGTCTTCTAAGAAGTTAAAAACTAATTTGGTTGCACTACTGTCCTTTAAGAAGTTAAAAAACTAATTTTGTTGCCCTATTGTCCTTTAAGAAGTTAAAAACTAAATGGTAGCCCTATTATCCTTTAAGATGTTAAAAATCTAATTTGGTTGCCCTACCGGCCTTTCAGAAGTAAAAAAAAAAAAAAACTAATTTGGTTGCCCTATTATCCTTTAAGAAGTTAAAAAACTAATTTGGTTGTCCTACTTAAGAAGTTAAAAAACTAATTTGGTTGCCCTATTGTCCTTTAAGAAGTTAAAAACTAATTTGATTACATTATTGTCCTTTAAGAAGTTAAAAAACTATTTTGATTGCCTTATTGTCTTTTAAGAAATGAAAAAACTAATTTGGTTGCGCTATTGTCCCTTAAGAAGTTAAAAAACTAATTTGGTTGCCCTATTGCCCTTTAAGAAGTTAAAAAACTAATTTGGTTTCCCTATTACCTTTTAAGAAGTAAAATAAGTAATTTGATTGCCCTATTGTCTTCTAAGAAGTTAAAAACTAATTTGGTTGCACTACTGTCCTTTAAGAAGTTAAAAAACTAATTTTGTTGCCCTGTTGTCATTTAAGAAGTTAAAAAAAAACTAAATGGTAGCCCTATTATCCTTTAAGATGTTAAAAATCTAATTTGGTTGCCCTACCGGCCTTTCAGAAGTAAAAAAAAACTAATTTGGTTGCCCTATTATCCTTTAAGAAGTTAAAAAACTAATTTGGTTGCCCTACGGACCTTTTAGAAGTTAAAAAACTAATTTGGTTGCCCTATTATCCTTTAAGAAGTTTAAAAGTCCTTTAAGAAGTTAAAAAACTAATTTTGTTGCCATATTGTCCTTTAAGAAATTAGAAAACTAATTTAGTTGCTCTATTGTCCTTTAAGAAGTTAAAATACAACTTTGATTGCCCTATTGTCCTGTAATCAGTTGAAAATACAAAACGCCTTTTGTTGCACTATTGTCCTGTAAGAAGTAATAAAACGACATTGATTGGCTGATTGTCCTTTAAGAAGTTAAAAAAAAAAAAACTAACTCGATTGCTCAATTGTCCATTAAGAAGTTAAAAAACGAATTTGATTCTCATTTTGTCTTGCATGATGTTAAGAATTGACTTTCTTTGCAACAGTGCCCAGTATAGAAATTAAATTTCAAAGTTTTAGTGTCCCGCCAGAAGATATATCATTACTTTATGTATTAAAATTCCCGTTAAGAAGATAAAACTCCATTTTCATTACGTTATGGTCCTGTATAAAGACAATATTTTGACTATCTTTAATACACTGGGCTGAAAGAAGATGAAACTTGACTTACATATCACTCTATTGATTTGGAAGATGGCAAAACTGGATTTTTTTTACTGCAGTGGCCAAAAATAGAATATGAATAAGAGCAAAGAAATTCAGTGAACAAAGTTAATCTTCATGAATTAAGACTCACTCATTATATATATATATATATATATATATATATATATATATATATATATATATATATATATATATATATATATATATATATATATATATATATATATATATATATACGTAAAAATACGTATTTATTCGATCAGTCAGGATAATACTATTATTCAACAAATGGTCGATGAAAACGTTTTGAAACTTTGAGTAAGACCAATCTCTACAGAGACTGCATCTCAACTAGCAACATGCTGGAGTTCCAACGAACTTCCTATAATAAGCAGTACTTTGAAAAGAAAGTAATTTCCTTATTAGAATAATGTTTGCTAGTAATTTGCTAATTCCTGGTTGCGAAGAAGCGTCGTACGTACCTTCATGACGAGATTAATCAATGCCTCACTCGAGTTCACGCCTTCCACTAGACCGATGTTGAAGCCCTTCATGAGCCGTCTCTCTCTCATGGCTTGCTTTCTACCCACGGCGGCTGAAGAAGTGGAATGAAACAATGTTTACATAGAAAATTGAGATCTGTGTTATACGAATGGGGAAAAAGACACGCTAATAGATGATGATGATGTTATACAGTATGGACATGAGTCATGGAAGGACAAAGAAACAATCTCCAGCAGGTTTTGTTGATTTGAGAGCAAAGCCCTCAAAAGAATATTGGAAATTTATGGTAGGACAGGATTGTGAAAAACATTTAACGAATATCCTAGAATATTGATCGTCTAAAATGCTATTAAGTTCTGCTTTATAACTCGTAAAGGAGAATAGGAAAGGAAGGTAAAAAATAATAAAGATGTGTTAATAAATGTAGATGAATAGGCAAACTGATCTTCTTAATTTCAAGAATGGGAAATGGCGTGTTCTTGAAATACTCCACTAACATTTTCGTTCTTTTCTTATCTACTTACTTTACGATGAATTTCTGTCTTGCTATTCTTCTGCATTATTTAGCTTCCAAGGAAACAGAACATATTTGTGAAAAGAAATGAATAGAAAAGAAAATTGGGGGAATAATGAACAAAAATATGAGAAATACAAATAGTAATTTGGAGATATGATAAGAACAGAGCAGATTCATCATTGAATAGTTAAAGGAAACCAAAAAAGGGTTACTGAAAAATAGATAAAGTAAACAAAGGGAATAATAAAAAGTGAACGTCATAGTATGAAATACAAATAGCAATTGTGAACGCCATAAAGGAAAAAAGAAAAAAAAATATAGCAATTGTGATGGGTATAAAAAAAAAAAAAAACATTTTATAGCAATTGTGATGGGTATTACAAAAAATTTATAGCAATTGTGATGGGTATTAAAAAAACATTTTATAGCAATTGTGATGGGTATTAAAAAACATTTTATAGCAATTGTGATGGGTATTAAAAAAAACATTCTATAGCAATTGTGATGGGTATTAATAAAAAAAAAAACATTCTATAGCAATTGTGATGGGTATTAAAAAAATATGTTATAGCAATTGTGAACCGTATTAAAAAAAAAAAAACATTTTATAGCAATTGTGATGGGTATTAAAAAACATTTTATGGCAATTGTGATGGGTATTAAAAAAACATTTTATAGCAATTGTGATGGGTATTAAAAAAACATTTTATAGCAATTGTGAACGGTATAAATTTTTTGTTAATTTTGTTGTTGTTATCAGGTTTATGAATTATGAAATTTTATTGAGAAGTTTATTTACAATTTTCCTGAAGATGTTTATTTCCGGTCGTCCACCCATTGATCTTGAGGATGTTCAAGAGCTCGTACTTGAAGCTGCTGATGTCTTGCTTGACCTCATTGACGTCATCCTCGGTGATCTCAGACTCGTCATTCTTGCGCTGCTCGCAAGTGACGTAACGCCGCACCAGGTTGCGTGTTACGTTCTGGTTACGGAAGGAAAGGCGTTGTTAGTAAGTAATCGAGAACCAGCGGAAAATTTGTGAGAAAAACATAGCGTTAGAATTGAGGCGAGAATACCATAATGTTCAATTAAAAGTGAGAACAACATGACGTTCAAGCTGAGATGGGAAAATAAAGGTTCAGTCAGAGGTGAGAACAACATGACGTTCAAGCTGAGATGAGAAAATGAAGGTTCAGTTAAAGGTGAAAACAATGTAACGTTCAAGTTGTGAAAACAATATAATGTTCAAACTGAGATAAGAAAATAAAGGTTCAGTGAGAGGTGAGAATAATATAACATTCAAGCAGAGGTGAGAACAATATGACGTTCAAGTTGAGATGAGAAAATAAAGGTTCAGTGAGAGATGAGAATAATATAACATTCAAGTAGAGGTGAGAACAACGTGACGTTCAAGCTGAGATGAGAAAATAAAGGTTCAGTGAGAGGTGAGACAACATGACAGTCATATAGAGGTGAGAACAACATAACATTCAAGCTGAGATGGGAAAATAAAGGTTCAGTGAGAGGTGAGAATAACATAACGATCAAGCTGAGATGGGAAAATAAAGGTTCAGTGAGAGGTGAGAACAACATGACATTCAAGTTGTGGTGAGAACAATATAACTTTCAAACTGAGATAAGAAAATAAAAGATCAGTGAGAGGTGGGATCAATATAACATTCAAGCAGAGGTGAGAACAACATGACATTCAAGCTGAGATGGGAAAATAAAGGTTCAGTGAGAGGTGAGAACAACATGACGTTCAAGTTGAGATGAGAAAATAAAGGTTCAGTGCGAGGTGAGAACAATATGACGTTCAAACTGAGATAAGAAAATAAAGGTTCAGTGAGAGGTGAGAACAATATGACGTTCAAGTTAAGATGAGAAAATAAAGGTTCAGTGCAAGGTGAGAACAATATAACGTTCAAGTTAAGAGGAGAAAACAAAGGTTCAGTGAGAGGTGAGAACAATATGACATTCAAATAGAGGTGAGAACAATATAACGTTCAAGTTAAGATGAAAAAATAAAGGTTCAGTGAGAGGTGAGAACAATATGACTTTCAAGTAGAGGTGAGAATAATATAACATTCAAGTTGAGATGAGAAAATAAAGGTTCAGTCAGAGGTGAGAACAATATGACATTCAAGTAGAGGTGAGAACAATATGACGTTCAAGTTAAGATGAGAAAATAAAGGTTCAGTGCGAGGTGAGAACAATATGACCTTTAAGTTGAAATGAGAAAATAAAGGTTCAGTGAGAGGTGAGAACAATATGACATTCAATTTGATATGAGAAAATAAAGGTTCAGTGAGAGGTGAGAACAATATGACGTTCAAGTGGAGATGAGAAAATAAAGGTTTAGTCAGAGGTGAGAACAATATGACGTTCAAGTTGAGATGAGAAAATAAAGGTTCATTCAGAGGTGAGAACAATATAACTTTCAAGTAGAGGTGAGAATAATATAACATTCAAGTTGAGATGAGAAAATAAAGGTTCAGTCAGAGGTGAGAACAATATGACATTAAAGTAGAGGTGAGAACAATATGACGTTCAAGTTAAGATGAGAAAATAAAGGTTCAGTGAGAGGTGAGAACAATATGACCTTTAAGTTGAAATGAGAAAATAAAGGTTCAATGAGAGGTGAGAACAATATGACGTTCAAGTTGAGATGAGAAAATAAAGGTTCAGTCAGAGGTGAGAACTATATGACTTTCAAGTAGAGGTGAGAATAATATAACATTCAAGTTGAGATGAGACAATAAAGGTTCAGTCAGAGGTGAGAACAATATGACATTAAAGTACAGGTGAGAACAATATGACATTTAAGTTAAGATGAGAAAATAAAGGTTCAGTGAGAGGTGAGAACAATATGACCTTTAAGTTGAAATGAGAAAATAAAGGTTCAGTCAGAGGTGAGAACAATATGACCTTTAAGTTGAAATGAGAAAATAAAGGTTCAGTCAGAGGTGAGAACAATATGACATTAAAGTACAGGTGAGAACAATATGACATTTAAGTTAAGATGAGAAAATAAAGGTTCAGTGAGAGGTGAGAACAATATGACCTTTAAGTTGAAATGAGAAAATAAAGGTTCAGTGAGAGGTGAGAACAATATGACATTCAATTTGATATGAGAAAATAAAGGTTCAGTGAGAGGTGAGAACAATATGACATTCAAGTTGAGATGAGAAAATAAAGGTTTAGTCAGAGGTGAGAACAATATGACGTTCAAGTTGAGATGAGAAAATAAAGGTTCAGTCAGAGGTAAGAACAATATGACGTTCAAGTTGAGATGAGAAAATAAAGGTTCATTCAGAGGTGAGAACAATATGACGTTCAAGTTGACGACGAGAAAATAAAGGTTCAGTGAGAGGTGAGAACAATATGACGTTCAAGTTGAGACGAGAAAATAAAGGACAGAGAGAGGTGAGAACAATATGACGTTCAAGTTGAAATGAGAAAATAAAGGTTCATTCAGAGGTGAGAACAATATGACGTTCAAGTTGAGATGAGAAAATAAAGGTTCATTCAGAGGTGAGAACAATATGACGTTCAAGTTGAAATGAGAAAATGAAGGTTCTTTCAGAGGTGAGAACAATATGACGTTCAAGTTGAAATGAGAAAATAAAGGTTCAGTGAGAGGTGAGAACAATATGACGTTCAAGTTGAGACGAGAAAATAAAGGTTCAGTGAGAGGTGAGAACAATATGACGTTCAAGTTGAGACGAGAAAATAAAGAACAGTGAGAGGTGAGAACAATATGACGTTCAAGTTGAAATGAGAAAATAAAGGTTCATTCAGAGGTGAGAACAATATGACGTTCAAGTTGAGATGAGAAAATAAAGGTTCATTCAGAGGTGAGAACAATATGACCTTCAAGTTGAGATGAGAAAATAAAGGTTCATTCAGAGGTGAGAACAATATGACGTTCAAGTTGAGATGAGAAAATAAAGGTTCATTCAGAGGTGAGAACAATATGACGTTCAAGTTGAGACGAGAAAATAAAGGTTCAGTGAGAGGTGAGAACAATATGACGTTCAAGTTGAAATGAGAAAATAAAGGTTCAGTGAGAGGTGAGAACGACATGATACTCAGGTAGAGGTGAGAACATGACGTTCAAGCTGAGATGGGAAAATAAAGGTTCAGTGAGAGGTGAGAACAATGTGATGTTCAAGTTAAGATGAGGAAATAAAGGTTCAGTGAGAGGTGAGAACAATATAACGTTCAAGTTGAAATGAGAAAATAAAGGTTCAGTGAGAGGTGAGAACGACATGACATTCAAGTAGAGGTGAGAACAACATGACGTTCAAGCTGAGATGGTAAAATAAAGGTTCAGTGAGAGGTGAGAACGACATGACATTCAAGTAGAGGTGAGAACAACATAACCTTCAAGTTGAGATGGGAAAGTAAAGGTTGAGTTAGAGGCAAGAACAATATAACGTCCATTCTGAGATGAGAAAATAAAGGTTCAGTTAGAGGTGAGAATAATATAACGTTCAAGTGGAGGGGAAAAAAGGTTCAATCAGAGGTCAGAATAACGTGGATTTAAAGTAAACGTAGGCACATCACTATGTTCAACTATATGTGAGAACAAAATAGCAGTCAAGTTAAAGGTGGAACAGGAAAATGTTCAGTTACAGGTGATAACAATATATCGTTCAAGTAGAAAGGAGAAAAAAATAAATTTCAGGTAAAGGTGGACTGAGAAGTACAACAGGTTCAATTAAAGGTGAAAATATCTCCATGTTCAAGTAAAGGTGGAAATAAAATAACATTAAAGTAGAAACGAGGAAGCAAATCAGACAATGGCTAGGTTAAGTAAAACTTGGAAATCAAATAGCCAGAAATTACATATAAAAATCAGACTATATATCAGTTTAGTGAGATCAGTGTTATACAGAAGACAATGAAACAATATCCAAAAGATTTTGTAGTTTTGAGAACAATGCCCTCAGAAGGATATTGGGAGATGAATGGCAGGACGGGATTAGAAATGAAACTATCAAAGAGATTATTCGAGTGTCATATGTGGATGAGATCATGGTGAGGGGTAGATCGAGATGGTTTGGGCATGCTCTTCGCACTCCCCAAGAGAGATTAGTTCACCAAACATTTAGCTGGGCTCCGCAATGCACTAGAAGAGTTGGAAGGCACAGGCCAAACTGGGTGAGGGCTATGAAGTGTGAAGTAGATGATGAATGGAGAAGTATTCAATTAAAAGCTCAAGATAGAGACGACTGGCGAAACTGACAGAGGTCTTTGCGTCATTAGGTGTAGGAGGAGATGGTGATAACGATGAGCGGTGACAGAGAGAGATCTAATAGGACCAGCATAGGTCTTTGGACAAGTGATTACGAATGATGAAACTCAGAATGAACTGAATATAAAACCACTCCTTACGTGATACTGAGCGTCTCTCAAATGATCCCTCTTGTTCCTGAAGGACTCCCTAGTGACTGGCTTCTTCTTGATGAGCTTGTGGGGGTTGGGGATGAGGTTGAAGGGCGGGGGAACTTCGTCTCCGTCTTCGAAGTAGCTCATCCAGAGTTTCGAGCGCGCGAACTTCCACTCGACGTCACATTTTGCCTGGGCGTTGGGGGAAGAGGAGGATTTTCCATTATTCTCATTCCGCCGGTTTCGGTTATTAATTAGGTGGATTTTGGTTTTGAAAAATCCTTTGTATAACTTACGGGATTAGGATTAAGTGTATATACATGATGATACAAACATACAATACAATCAAACACATAGGCCTACCAATATTAGCTTCATATATATATATATATATATATATATATATATATATATATATATATATGTGTGTGTATATATATATATATATATATATATATATATGTGTATATATATATATATATATATATATATATATATATATATATGCACTGTATATATATATATATATATATATATATATATATATATATATATATATATATATGCACTGTATATATATATATATGTATATATATATATATATATATATATATATATATATATATATATGTGTGTGTGTGTGTGTGTGTTTGTGTGTGTGTATATGTATATATAAGTACGATAAGAATAATGAAATAATATGACACCATTAATCTTTATAACATTAAAATTACATGATTAGCGCTATTAACAATCAACAAGACCCGAAGAATCCAAGACAAAACGTAGCAAAACTATTCTATACTTACAACAATGATTGTGTATGAATTGGACATCATGGCAATAAGGAGATTCAGGAGAACGATGACGTTGATGACATTGTATGAGCCATACATCAACATACTCCAAAACCGGGTGAAACTCTTGATTCCCGTCAGTTCGAAGTTGGTCAAGTCTACCAGACCGAAGGAGGCCCAGTACAGTGATTGGGATGTCTCGAACAAGCTGTTGTAGTGGAGATATTAATTAGGTTATTCCTATGATTGAAATAAATGAATTTAAAACTGACTGCTGCTAGCCTTTGAGATGGGATCCAAAGAAATCAACGTTTTAAATAAAGCAATAATGGTATTGGCTTATAGGGTAGGTCTAAAAGAAATCAGATGACAACACATCTTTCTTGATATAGGCAAGAGCTTCTAGAAAAATGAAAAAAGAAAGCTCTTGTCAGTATGACCACTCGTGATGCAATATCTAAAATTTTGGGTGACACTAGGCCTACTAAACTTTAGGCAGACTTCGTTAAGGATTATTAGAAATATTCAGGACATTTGTCGTTCGAAAATGTGACTGAAGGATGTAGAACTCGTAAAAACGCCAGTAATTTACAATATCGTGATGTTGGAGTAAAAAGGGTGCTTTCAGGTTTTTGAATAATTCAACTCCCCCCCCCCCCATTCTATTCATCTTTACTCCAAGTTATAATTGAATTTATCCTTTTAGAGTTCATACATTCCTTTTCAACCTTTCAATTGTCTTTGTTACTCACTTAGAGAACCTCCTCCAAATGTAGCAAGAACTCTCATACTTTGGGTTGGCTGATCCATCGGGAAGAGAGTAGCATTTAGACTTATCCATATCAGCGTAGTACCAAAGAAGGTTATTCAAACCTGTTGGAGAGGAATGCAGTTAGTCATCTGGCATGTATTTTTCAATAACGAGTTTTCTAATGGAGAAGTAATTCAAACAGCATTTTAGCGAATTATTGAGCTAATTATCGAGCTACGATTAACCAGCTATTTAGAATATGCAGTATTTCAGTTTACCTTACTCGCGTAATTGTAAACAAGCATATTTAATGCTCGGAAATATGATTGGAATTATGAAAACTTAGTTTGAACAGCCGTTCTATTTCCATGTCATTCATTCTTATAAAATAATACTTTTTTTTTTAACAATTCCTATTTTACTTCCGTCCTTTTTTCCATGACAATCTTACAAAATATTAATTTTGAAATCTTTTTTTTTTCGTCCTATTTCCATGTCATCCTTACAAAATATTAATTTCGAAATTTTTTTTCGTCCTATTTCCATGTCATTCTTACAAAATATTAATTTTCAAAACAATTTTCATTTTTCTTCCGTCTTCTTTCCATGTCAATCTTACAAAATATCAATTCCTGAAATAATTTGTATATATACCGTCCAATTTCCATGCAATTCTTATAGAATATCAATTTCCAGAACAATGTGTATTTCTTTTCCGTCCTATTTCTAACAATCAACGAATCTTACCACAGCCAAAAGCGAAGAGGACAAGAGTGTAAATAAAGAAGAACTTGATGATATCGACCACCATCCTTCCGAGAGCGATCTGAAGGGGACCCATGTGATGGTTGATGCTGAAGATGTGGATCAGCTTTAGAAAACTGAAAGGAAAAGCCGCTGAATCAGTCCCGGATATAATGGGGGGAGTGGTGGGGTGGGAATAAGTAACTTTATCTTAACTTATAGATTACGAGGATGTTGTAAATGTTGTGTGTTTATTTTATTTTGTAAATGATATTATTGTTGCTTAACATTTCTAGTCTCTTTCTTGAGGGTACAATCAGGCACACTATTCTATCTTATTTCTCTTCCTTTTGTTTTGTTAAAGTTTTTATAGTTTATATAGGAAATATCGATTTCAATGTTGTTACTGTTCTTAGAATATTTAATTTTTCCTTGTTTTCTTTCCTCACTGGGCTAATAATAATAATAATAATAATAATAATAATAATAATAATAATAATAATAATAATAATGCTTAGTCAAATATGTTTTTAGATAATTGATTAAAATTGTATCAGGGAAAATTCTTAAAGATAGTTGGACAGTTGAGTTAGTGAAAGATGAGAAATAAAAGTAAAAAAAAAAGAAAAAAAAACAGCAATTCAACGGAAGTTTCAAAAACTATTGCACAAAAATGTGAAGGATATTTTGCCCTGAATCAAAATATGTTGAATAGAGAACAGGTCATTTCGAACAACAGGATTATCCGGCGAGAAAGAAACTCATCTCAGATTTGGGAGAGAATATAGACAAGGATTAACGATAATCAGAGACAAAGGACAAAATTCCTGACTGAAAAGATAAGAGGGGAATGATAAGCACGTCCGTACAAACCTCAATATGTTGGCAGCACAGAACATAGCCTCGGATAAGAGAAGAGGGTCAAATGGAGGCCACATCTCCCTTGGGTAGTATGGGTTGATCCCAGACCATACTGCTCGTTGAGTCAGGAAAAGTGCCGTCAACCTGGAAGTGATATTAAGGGAATAGGCCTACTCATATTGTAACGAGACTATTATGCATAATCATCTGTAAAATTATAGTAAAAAAAAAGTATTATAAACATACATGCATGCATGCTACATGTTTGTACAATGAACGCACTATCTATGTATAATTATTTGCATGTAAAGGGAATAGTCCTACTCATATCGTAACGAGACTAGTATGAATAACTATATGTGTAATTATGATGAAAAATATTATATACGCATGATGCATGTTAGTAAAATGAACACATTATCTATGTCTAATTGTTTTCATGTAAAGGGAATAGGCCTACTCATATTGTAACGAGACTAATATGCATAATCATCTGTATAATTATGATGAAAAAAATATTATACATAAACATACATGCGTGATACATGTTTGTGCAATGAACACACCATCTAATTGTTTGCCTACCGCAAGAAAATCCAATTCATATAGAAGAAGTTCGCTCCGAAATCGACGAAGTTCCACAGATCCTTGACGTAATCCAGCAATCCTTGATCCCATAAGGTTTCGAGCTCGTGCATAATGAATCCGAAGATATAAACTACGATTAGGAGCTCGGTTAAGGACGGCCATCCACCCCTGGATTCCCTCTCTTGCTGTCTCAGTCTCTCGATCATCCATTCGGTGCCGAAGAGTTCGATCACCAAGGTTTCCACGCGGAGAGAGACGATCACCAGCAGGGCTGGTGTGGTCAGATGTTTGTCAACTTGTTTTAGTTTCTTTACTCATTAGGTTATCTTTAATAATGGGTCATTTTTGTATATAAAGTAATAGGTATAAATGAATAAATATGATGGATAATCTATCGAGTGATGTGAAAAGTAAAAAAAAAAAAAAAGACATTTTAAATGGAGCTCTGGTGAAATAGACAAAATGGCCAAGGTAATAGCTTTCACAATTCGGGTTTAAAGACATTTTGCCATTTACTGCACTGTATACTAGCCGCGGTAGAAACCAGAGTAGTTTATCAAATAAAATGTCAGTGTCTGCCTCGTGGTCTGAATCTAATTGTGAGCTTTTATTCTTTTGTAATAAAAAGCTTACGCATTTTAACGGAATATCTCAGCAAAAGATGAAAATAAAAGCGATGACGTCAGCATTCTACACAGTACTAACATATGCAGGTTATAAATTGTAGTAATTTTTGAATGAGAACAATAGCAGAGTTTTAACTTAAGGGAAGTCATCAGATTGGATTATATCGTATTGAGTTATACTAGTTAAATACGATTCAATTTTGATTTCCATCCAGCAGCTATAACTGATCTCCAGTTTTCATATACTCACTGGTCTTACAGAAAATAGATACAAACAGAATATTAGATTGTCCAAGGGGCTCTAACAACCACTGATCCCTTAAATAAAACAAAGAGCATATTTAAAAACCAAATCATGAACTATGGATTAACTAAGGATAATAATCTAGATATTAGAATGAACTTTGATAGTTGATAATGCTTTTTTTTTTTTTCACAGAAATTTATATCTTTGCTGTTTCATTCGTTTTCCAGATAAGTTTTCTTATATTCTGGATACTTTTATGTTGATAAGGACATTTGTAGTATAGCAAGAAGTACTGTAACATAAAGGAAACACACACACACACACACACACACACACACACACACACACACACACACACATATATATATATATATATATATATATATATATATATATATATATATATATATATATATATATATATATATAAAGTAGTCCATCCCCAAGTACGTACTCAAGAAGAAGCAGTAAGACGCAGAATGGACAATGAATTTAATGAACGGTTTCTTGAGACCCGAGCCGAGCTTGGAGTTGGGCGCCATGAGGAAGGCCGAGCAGTACATGGGAAACAAGCAGCCGATTTTGACGACTTCCATCAGCTGCTCAATGGCCGAGCGTCTCCTGAAGCCGGGCATGCCGTCGTACCACACTTTCCCGAGCAGTTGTTGCACGTTGGCGTGAGCCACGAACTGGAAAAGGGAGACAAAAAAAGAATGAATGATTCGCGTGTTATAAGTTCCCGTTGAGATACTACAGCTAGAGTTATGGGGTACTTTGACTGGCCAGACAGTACTACATTGGACCCTTCTTTTTGGTTACGGTTCATTTTCCTATTACCTACATACACACATCGAATAGTCTGGCCTATTCTTTACATATTCTCCTCTGTCCTCATACACCTGACAACACCGATATTACCAAACAATTCTTCTTCTCTCAAGGGGTTAACTACTAATTGTTCAGTGGCTACTTTCTTCTAGATAAGGGTAGAAGAGGTTCTTTAGCTATGGTAAGCAGCTCTTCCAGGAGAAGGACACTCCAAAATCAAACCATTGTTCTCTAGTCTTGGGCAGTACCCTAGCCTCTGCACCATGGTCTTCCACTGTCTTGCGGTAGAGTTCTCTTGCCTGAGGGTACACTCGGGTACACTATTCTGTCTTATTTATTTTCCTCTTGTTTTGTTAAATTTTTATAGCTTATATAGAAAATATTTATTCTAATGTCACTGTTCTTTAAATAATTTATTTTTCCATGTTTCCTTTCCTCACTGGGCTATTTTCTCTGTTGGGGTCCCTGGGCTTATAGCATCCTGTTTCTCCAACTAGGGTTGTGGCTTAGCAAGTAATAATGATAATAATAATAACAATAGTAATAATAATAATAATAATAATAATAATAATAATTTACCTGCTTTTGGTTGCTATCAACAGCTTCTTTCAATTGCGTGAAATGCATGAACTGCCCCGGTTTGTACGGCTCTCCCTCAGGGTCGTAGTTCAGAACAATTTCCAGTTCCAAGCTTGTCCTGGTCTCATCTACAAGCGCCATAGTGAAATCCTGAACTTGCTTCCTTAATGACTGTTGATAAGAAAGATTTGTCAATATCAGAGTTGCTCACTTTATTGGTAGGTAATCACTCCACATCTTTACATGGGACTATGCCATTGGTCTATCAAAAGTACTATAGAGACATGGAGTGAAGTTCAAGCTATTTGCGGAAGATGAGCAATTTTACTTCTCCTTTGGTGGTACTTCTGAAAATTTAAACCACGTTCTTATTAGTGTTAGGGAATGGATAACAGTAAAACAACTAAAACTAAATGGAAATAATCATTTTTGACATCCAAATTAATATTATTTACACCCTGGTTGGTATATCTCGTAAATATCGTGACCTAGGTGTATCACTGTACCGAAATTGGTCTCTAATCTGAAATAAATAATGGAGTAAAATGACTGAATATCATCTTTGAAATATTTCTTTTGTAAAGAACTATCTGGATGAATGTTCTGTAAAAAAGTAATTTTGATCAACTGCTTTATCACCGGGTTTGACGAATGGAACTCTATCTATTACATCCTACCTACTTAAACATAATAGGCAGACGAGTAAGATTGATAAAAAGTCCCATCCAGTGAAAGAATTGTCCCTTTACTGATTGAACTACAACTAGCCTATTAAAGCTAGAATAAAATTTAAGATATGTGCAATTAACATCCAAAATGTCTAGGAGAATTTCTACACATTATGCAGCCCATATATCGCGTCAGCACAAAACTAACAGGAGCAATCAGATATTTCAGACCTTCGTCATTGAAGATTGTAAACATTTTCTCAAGCCTATGTACCAAGCTTCCTTTTTTCCTATGTTGACCGTGAGTGAATCTACTATACAAAAATAGCAACAAGTCTATGGACCAAGCTTTCCCTTTTTCATATGTTGACCGTGAGTGAATCTACTATATAAGAATAACAATTCTGCGGACCAAGCTTTCCCTTTTTCATGTGTTGACAATGAATAAATCTACTGTATAAAAATAACACCAAGTTTACGGACCAAGCTTTCCATTTTTCATTTGTTGACCGTGAATGAATCTACTTTATAAAAATAACAAGTCTAAGGACCAAGCGTTCCCCTTTTCATATGTTGACCGTGAGTGAATCTACTTTATAAAAATAACAATTCTGCGGACCAAGCTTTCCCTTTTTCATGTGTTGACAATGAATAAATCTACTGTATAAAAATAACACCAAGTTTACGGACCAAGCTTTCCATTTTTCATTTGTTGACCGTGAATGAATCTACTTTATAAAAATAACAAGTCTAAGGACCAAGCGTTCCCCTTTTCATATGTTGACCGTGAGTGAATCTACTTTATAAAAATAACAATTCTGCGGACCAAGCTTTCCCTTTTTCATGTGTTGACAATGAATAAATCTACTGTATAAAAATAACACCAAGTTTACGGACCAAGCTTTCCATTTTTCATTTGTTGACCGTGAATGAATCTACTTTATAAAAATAACAAGTCTAAGGACCAAGCGTTCCCCTTTTCATATGTTGACCGTGAGTGAATCTACTTTATAAAAATAACAATTCTGCGGACCAAGCTTTCCCTTTTTCATGTGTTGACAATGAATAAATCTACTGTATAAAAATAACACCAAGTTTACGGACCAAGCTTTCCATTTTTCATTTGTTGACCGTGAATGAATCTACTTTATAAAAATAACAAGTCTAAGGACCAAGCGTTCCCTTTTTCATATGTTGACCGTGAGTGAATCTACTATATAAGAATAACAATTCTGCGGACCAAGCTTTCCCTTTTTCATGTGTTGACAATGAATAAATCTACTGTATAAAAATAACACCAAGTTTACGGACCAAGCTTTCCATTTTTCATTTGTTGACCGTGAATGAATCTACTTTATAAAAATAACAAGTCTAAGGACCAAGCGTTCCCCTTTTCATATGTTGACCGTGAGTGAATCTACTTTATAAAAATAACAATTCTGCGGACCAAGCTTTCCCTTTTTCATGTGTTGACAATGAATAAATCTACTGTATAAAAATAACACCAAGTTTACGGACCAAGCTTTCCATTTTTCATTCGTTGACCGTGAATGAATCTACTTTATAAAAATAACAAGTCTAAGGACCAAGCGTTCCCCTTTTCATATGTTGACCGTGAGTGAATCTACTATATAAGAATAACAATTCTGCGGACCAAGCTTTCCCTTTTTCATGTGTTGACAATGAATAAATCTACTGTATAAAAATAACACCAAGTTTACGGACCAAGCTTTCCATTTTTCATTTGTTGACCGTGAATGAATCTACTTTATAAAAATAACAAGTCTAAGGACCAAGCGTTCCCCTTTTCATATGTTGACCGTGAGTGAATCTACTTTATAAAAATAACAATTCTGCGGACCAAGCTTTCCCTTTTTCATGTGTTGACAATGAATAAATCTACTGTATAAAAATAACACCAAGTTTACGGACCAAGCTTTCCATTTTTCATTTGTTGACCGTGAATGAATCTACTTTATAAAAATAACAAGTCTAAGGACCAAGCGTTCCCTTTTTCATATGTTGACCGTGAGTGAATCTACTATATAAGAATAACAATTCTGCGGACCAAGCTTTCCCTTTTTCATGTGTTGACAATGAATAAATCTACTGTATAAAAATAACACCAAGTTTACGGACCAAGCTTTCCATTTTTCATTTGTTGACCGTGAATGAATCTACTTTATAAAAATAACAAGTCTAAGGACCAAGCGTTCCCCTTTTCATATGTTGACCGTGAGTGAATCTACTTTATAAAAATAACAATTCTGCGGACCAAGCTTTCCCTTTTTCATGTGTTGACAATGAATAAATCTACTGTATAAAAATAACACCAAGTTTACGGACCAAGCTTTCCATTTTTCATTTGTTGACCGTGAATGAATCTACTTTATAAAAATAACAAGTCTAAGGACCAAGCGTTCCCCTTTTCATATGTTGACCGTGAGTGAATCTACTATATAAGAATAACAATTCTGCGGACCAAGCTTTCCCTTTTTCATGTGTTGACAATGAATAAATCTACTGTATAAAAATAACACCAAGTTTACGGACCAAGCTTTCCATTTTTCATTTGTTGACCGTGAATGAATCTACTTTATAAAAATAACAAGTCTAAGGACCAAGCGTTCCCCTTTTCATATGTTGACCGTGAGTGAATCTACTTTATAAAAATAACAATTCTGCGGACCAAGCTTTCCCTTTTTCATGTGTTGACAATGAATAAATCTACTGTATAAAAATAACACCAAGTTTACGGACCAAGCTTTCCATTTTTCATTTGTTGACCGTGAATGAATCTACTTTATAAAAATAACAAGTCTAAGGACCAAGCGTTCCCTTTTTCATATGTTGACCGTGAGTGAATCTACTATATAAGAATAACAATTCTGCGGACCAAGCTTTCCCTTTTTCATGTGTTGACAATGAATAAATCTACTGTATAAAAATAACACCAAGTTTACGGACCAAGCTTTCCATTTTTCATTTGTTGACCGTGAATGAATCTACTTTATAAAAATAACAAGTCTAAGGACCAAGCGTTCCCCTTTTCATATGTTGACCGTGAGTGAATCTACTTTATAAAAATAACAATTCTGCGGACCAAGCTTTCCCTTTTTCATGTGTTGACAATGAATAAATCTACTGTATAAAAATAACACCAAGTTTACGGACCAAGCTTTCCATTTTTCATTTGTTGACCGTGAATGAATCTACTTTATAAAAATAACAAGTCTAAGGACCAAGCGTTCCCCTTTTCATATGTTGACCGTGAGTGAATCTACTTTATAAAAATAACAATTCTGCGGACCAAGCTTTCCCTTTTTCATGTGTTGACAATGAATAAATCTACTGTATAAAAATAACACCAAGTTTACGGACCAAGCTTTCCATTTTTCATTTGTTGACCGTGAATGAATCTACTTTATAAAAATAACAAGTCTAAGGACCAAGCGTTCCCTTTTTCATATGTTGACCGTGAGTGAATCTACTATATAAGAATAACAATTCTGCGGACCAAGCTTTCCCTTTTTCATGTGTTGACAATGAATAAATCTACTGTATAAAAATAACACCAAGTTTACGGACCAAGCTTTCCATTTTTCATTTGTTGACCGTGAATGAATCTACTTTATAAAAATAACAAGTCTAAGGACCAAGCGTTCCCCTTTTCATATGTTGACCGTGAGTGAATCTACTATATAAGAATAACAATTCTGCGGACCAAGCTTTCCCTTTTTCATTTGTTGACAGCGAATAAATCTACTGTATAAGAATAACAACAAGTCTGCGGACCAAGCTTTCCATTTTTCATTTGTTGACCGTGAATGAACCTACTGTATAATAATAACAAAAATAACCAGAATTGGTATCTTGATCCCGGTCACCCACTGAATTTAATGGGATCCTCCGGAGCATAATACCTATCCGTTGTTAAAATTTGCTGAAAATACGGCAAGAAGTTTTGACGTAATCTTGCTAACAACGAATAAACTGATGAATAAACGAAGGTGAAAATACAATCTCCTTAGCAGAGGTAATTACTGATGGTTTCAATGTTTTGGAGCCAAAATGCACCTCTACTGTAGGTTCCAGAGCTTTCAAATATGCGCCCCGACAATTGTAAAACAAGCTCTCACTAGATGTCCTAAGAATTGATAATATTAAGGCTTCCAAGAAGTTGAAGACTTCCATATTCATGAAAAGTTATGATGCCCTGGATTTGTCAATTTACGCGGGTTACGCCCTATGCTACTCTAGATACTTAAGAATGCATACGGTAAACGAATCTTGTAGATCCTACAGTGAGAAGGAGCTTTTCTGTATGATAAAATACCAGGAAAAGAGCTCTTAAAGTAAATTGAAGTAAGTTAAATTAATGGTCTATGAGTTATTTCGTCAAGAGAAAAAAAAAAAAACGTTTAATAATCAATCAAGCAATCATTACAGATTAAAGATTTTTAGCAATATTATTATTATTATTATTATTATTATTATTATTATTATTATTATTATTATTATTATTATTTAATAATAATAATAATAATGATTATCATCTAAGCTACAAACCTAATTGGAAAAGCTGGATGCTATAAGCCCAAGGGCTCCAAAAGGGAAAAATAGCCCCATGAGGAAAGGAAATAAGGAAATAAATAAACGAAATGAGAAATAATTAGAAATGAATGAAGTACATTAAAAACCGCAAAAATATGAAAACATATTTCATATATAAACTATTAAAATTCGTATGTAGCACCATGGTATTATCTCTAAGCGAGATTGAATAACTCAACACTCGAGTACTTCTAAAAGCAATCAGAAAAAAATACAGTGAGGCGTTACGAAGTTCTTCCATAATTGTCTCATCTTTTCATAGTGATGCCTATTCCACCGACAAACATCTCCAGAGACTGTAATTGTTCAGTGACCACTTTCTTCTTGGTAAGGGTAGAAGAGACTCTTTAGCTATGGTAAGCAGCTCTTCTAGGAGAAGGACACTTCAAAATCAAACCATTGTTCTCTAGTCTTGGGTAGTGCCATAGCCTCTGTACCATGGTCTTCCACTATCTTGGGTTAGAGTTCTCTGGCTATAGGGTACACATAGGCTCACTATCTTATCTTATTTATCTTCCTCTTGTTTTGTTAAAAGTTTCATAGTTTATATAGGAAATATTTATTCTAATGTTGTAACTGCTCTTACATGACGCTATTTTTTTTTTCTTGTTTCCTTTCCTCGCTGGGTTATTTTCCTGTTGAAGCCCCTCGGCTTATAGCATCGTGATTTTCCAATTACGGTTGTAGCTTAGCAAGTAATAATAACAATAAAAATAATAATAATAATAATAATGATAATAATAATAATAACTATTATAAAAAAGTAACTGAATGATAACATCTAAATAAATGATAATTATTTTTTTCTATCATTTATATATGTTTCTCCATTGGGCTTATAGCATCCTGCGTTTTTTACAGCTAATGTTGTTGCTTGGCTAATAATAATAATAATAGTAATAATAATAATAATAATAATAATAATAATAATAATATAGAAAAACAGCAGAAGCTTTGGCGCGCATGCTCATACTCACAGTGTACTGCTCCTTAAACTCGTTTTCCATGCTAGAAAGTTTCTTCAAATCTTCGCTCAAGTTGAAGGCGGTGACGAAGGGGTCTTTGCTCGAGAGACAGATGAGCGAAGGGGACGAAAGGGCTTTGTAGGCGTTGATCCTCGCAAGGGAGTGTCTGCGGAAGGGCAGAGAAGGGTGAGGGTTAGGTTAAAGGACGTAGAATTTCACCTTTCATCTCTCTTTCCTTTCTGTAGTTCATCGTCACGTTGGGAGACTAAAAGTGTGCTTTTTAGATCCTTGAAGGGCCACTTCTTTATACATACATATATATATATACTGTATATATATATATATATATATATATATATATATATATATATATATATATATATATATATATATGTATATATATATATATATATATATATATATATATATATATATACATATATATATATATATATATATATATATATATATATATATATATATATATATGTATATATATATGTGTGTGTGTGTGTGTGTGTTCTTGTATATACATATTCTTATACATACATATACAACAGTATATATATATATATATATATATATATATATATATATATATATATATATATATATATATATGTATATATATGTATGTATATATAGACATACATATATATATATATATATATATATATATATATATATATATATATATATATATCAACATATATATGCGTGTGCATATACTAAGAAATTCAATGAATGCTAAACCTGCATTTCAGTTGTAATCCTAAACATCTAGTGAACTTGATCAGTAAATTTATGAGAGAGAGAGAGAGAGAGAGAGAGAGAGAGAGAGAGAGAGAGAGAGAGAGAGAGAGAGAGAGAATATCCTATCTTTTACCTGAGAGAATCATCAGCGTCCGAAACCAAGCACTCGTCGCAGGCGCACTTGATGTCGTGGGGCATAGGAATGGTGGCACCTCTGTCGAGCAGAAGCTTGAGGATCTCGTAGTGATTCCTGTGGGCGGCCATGATCAAGGGCGTGATGTCGGGCGTGAAGGTGGATCTCTCGCCTTTTAACTTCTGCCAGGACTGTCAGCGTCGGGATGGAGAGGAAGTTGAAAGTTAAAGTTTGTCTTGTTCGGATGCGTTGGTTTGGGAAGTAGCCTAGATATATTAGCAATCATTGTGATGTATTGTTTTCGTATATTGAAATAGGATATGCGAAGTAGATAGAGTAGATAGAGGATAAAATCTAGATAGGAAAGAGTAAAAAGAAATGAAGGATTGAAGACGAGGTAAAAGGACGAGGGAGACATATAGTACAGAAGAAAAAACTCGGAAAGAATAAACTGAAATGAAGGATTGAAGACGAGGTAAAAGGACGAGGGAGACATATAGTACAGAAGAAAAAACTCGGAAAGAATAAACAGAAATGAAGGATTGAAGACGAGGTAAAAGGACGAGGGAGACATATAGTACAGAAGAAAAAACTCGGAAAGAATAAACTGAAATGAAGGATTGAAGACGAGGTAAAAGGACGAGGGAGACATATAGTACAGAAGAAAAAACTCGGAAAGAATAAACTGAAATGAAGGATTGAAGACGAGGTAAAAGGACGAGGGAGACATATAGTACAGAAGAAAAAACTATATCTGTATATATTTGTCAAAATAAACGGAAATGAAGAAATACACTCTACAAAAAATAATGGGGAGAGAAAAGAGGAGAAGGATAAAATATAAAGGAAAGAAATATTACTGGGGTTTTAAAGAATAAAGGGAAGGAAGAAAATCATTTCGAAGAAGACTGAAGCAATAGGTCTAAGTAGTGAGAAGTCCGCCATCTTGGAATAATGCAGAGTATAGAGAAACTTACGTATGGTTCCCCTGGTACATGGATCTTCTCCTCATGTAACAAGAGTTGCTCGACTCCTTCGACGTATTCCTCAGCGATAGCGTGAAGGAGTCCATCCTGGTTGAAGAAAGATGGAGGAATTGTTGACAATGATACCTCAAAGGGATTTGTAGGGAAAAATGATTTAAATTTTTCATTAAGAAAATTAATAATTGTTCGGAACTTCTATCAAGTTACTACTTCCTGGCGTTGGTTACTTCGAGAAATATTAAAAATCTCCATCAAAGTCCTTTAAATATATTCGAGTTTATCCAAAGGACCTTGGTCTCCATTGTAACGCTTTCGTTTTTAATTGTTACATTAAAGGTTTAAAGGCTAATCATGAATGGCAGAGGTAAGGGACAGTGACAATGCCCTAGAGACTAACCATATATACATATGATCAGCACCCAAGCACCCTCTCCACCCAAGCTAGTACCTGTGATGGCCAGGGAATGGCTGCTGATAACCCAGTAGATAGACCTATAGGCTCCCCCAATCCATCCCTAGCCTTAATTCTCAGGGATAGTGAGGTTGCAGACATTACAAGAAATTACCGAGCTTGAGCGAGACTTTAACCCCAATCTGACAGAGTACTAGGCAGGGACTTTTCCAATGGGCCACCACAACCAACCAGCGATATCGGATCGTCTAACTGAAGTGCACTTCGAAATGGAAAATATGTATATACTGTATATGCATATATATATATATGTATATACACACACACACACACACACACACATATATATATATATATATATATATATATATATATATATATATATATATATATATGCAGTGTATGCACATATATGTATACATATATATATATATATATATATATATATATATATATATATATATATATATATGTATATATATATCTATATCTATATCCATTATATATACTGTATACATACATACATACATACATATATATATATATATATATATATATATATATATATATATATAAGTATATACAGTATATATAGATATATATATATATATATATATATATATATATATATATATATATATATATATGTGCATACAGTGCATATGTATATATATATATATATATATATATATATACTGTATATGCATATATATACATATATATACATATATATATACACACACACACACACACACACACACACACACACACATATATATATATATATATATATATATATATATATATATATATATATATATATGAGAGAGAGGGTGTTATTATTATCCGTATTATCAATATTATTATTATTAGTTGCTAAGCTACAACAATAGATGGAAAAACAGGATCCTATAAGCCCGAGGGCTCCAACAAGGAAAATTGCCCAGTGAGGAAAGGAAATAAGGAAACCACAAGAGAAGTATTTGAGAATTAAACTTAAATAATTCAAGAACAGTTACAAAATTAAAATAAATCTTCCATATAAAAACTATAAAAACTTTTAAAAAGGAGATAAAGAAAAATAAGATAGAATAATTTGGCCGAGTGTACCCTCAAGCAAGAGAACTCTGACCCAATACAGTGAAAGACCATGATACAGAGGCTATGGATCTATTCAAGACCAGAGAATAATAGTTTGATTTTGGAATGTCCTTCTCCTAAGAGAGCTGCTTACTATAGCCAAAGCATCTCTTCTACCCTTACCAAGAGGAAAGTGGCCACCAAACAATTTTAGTGTTGTAGTTAACACCATGACCGAAGAATTGTTTTGTAATCTTAGTGCTATCAGATGTATGAGGACAGAGGAGGATATGGAAAGAATAGGCCAGACTCTTCAGTGTATGTGTAGGCAAAAAGAAAATGAGCCGTAACCAGAGAGAGGTATCCAATGTAGTACTGTCTGGCAAGTCAAAGGACCCAATAACTCTCTAGCGGTAATATCTCCAGGTGTAGCTGGTGCCTTGGCCAACCTGCTATCTACAGTGTATCCAAGGTAGAACTGTCTGGCCAGTCAAAGTACCCAATAACTCTCTAGCTGTAGTATCTCAACGGATGGCTGGTGCCCGGGCCAACCTACTACCTACAATGTATCAAATGGAGAACTGTCTGACCAGTAAAAGGACCCACTAACTCTCTAGGGGCAGTATCTCAACTGGTGGCTGGTGCCCTAGCCAACCTACTACCTACAATGCATCCAATGTAGAACTGTCTGGCCAGTCAAAGGATCCACTAACTCTCTAGGGGCAGTATCTCAACCGGTGGCTGGTGCCCTAGCCAACCTACTACCTACAATGTATCCAATGGAGAAATGTCTAGCCAGTCAAAGGACACAGTAACTCCACGGGCAATATCTCAACGGGTAGCTAGTGCCAATGTACTATTACTAAAGGCAAGTCTTACCGCAGGGCTAATTCCTTGTTCCAGTAAGAGTTCCATCATTTCTATGTTCTCGTTCTCGATAGCGATGATGAGACCTGACCTTCCCAGAGGATCGAGGCAGTCGAGGTTGAAGCTTCCCTCCTTCTTGCTGTTCTGCTTCAGTCCCTTCTTCACGATGCTGAAAAACAAAAGGAGAGATCATTTGATTGCTTTTTTCAATTAGTACACATATAAAGCTGGAAACTAGAGATTAAGGGATATGTATATAGACATACACACACACATATATATATGTATGTATATATATATATATATATATATATATATATATATATATATATATATATATATAGAATTACACTTTCTTTTTATTATACAGGGGAGATATTTAAGTTATGGTATATACACACACACACACACACACACACACACACACACACATATATATATATATATATATATATATATATATATATATATATATATATATAATATATATCTATATATTTCTTGTAACGCTGAGTGGCATCACCAATTGACCAATTGTGTAACTAATCGGTCTCTCCCCGTCACTCGGGTAAGAGTAGAGTGAGTAGCCGTGTTCTAGTTACGAAAGGGGGAGGGGTGGGAAAGGTTGTATCTGTGCCTACGTGCGTGTGTGTGTATGTACATATTTATCTAAATATCATTCATCATTTTTGACGGGTCTTGCTGATAGGTGTTGAAAGATATTACAGATGAAGCACATCGAATTTACTGGTTAAATTTCACGAGAATCCATTTTTATTGCCATTAACCATTACGTAAGCATTAATAATAATTATATTTAGCGAATGACGTCTTGCGCGCTGACATTTAAGTATTATATTACTTTGTGGCGTAGTAAGGTTTCCTTGCTTGATAAGTCCGTACCTTCATGATACACTGAATGTTATGTTTGGAGTTATCCTCTTAAAGAGTAGAACGAGATACGTATTCTCTCTCTCTCTCTCTCTCTCTCTCTCTCTCTCTCTCTCTCTCTCTCTCTCTCTCTCTCTCTCTCTCTCTCTCTCTCTCTCTATATATATATATATATATATATATATATATATATATATATATATATATATATATATATATATATATGTGTGTGTGTGTGTGTGTGTGTGTACATGGTTTATATATAGGCATAAAATACGTAAATTACATTTCATATATCCTAATAATAGGTAATCTCTTTATCTTGAAGCTTCGTAAAAGATGGAAGGAAATGTAAATACTCACGAACTAACACACACACATACACAAACACAAACACACACACACACACACACACACACACACATATATATATATATATATATATATATATATATATATATATATATATATATATATATATATATTTATATATACTGTATGTGTATGTATGTGTGTGCGTGTGTTTGTAGCCTATGTGTGGTTAGATGTGCTAGTTCCCTTGTGTGTGCGTTCGCGTATATGTACTTTTTGGTGTATTGGTGTGAGTTTGTTAGCGTACATATAAATCACACCAGAAATACGATGCGGGAAGACCAAAGAGATATATTTAATGGCTTCACACAGTCGATTTGTAGCGATGCTTAAGTTCCCTCTTAAATACCCATAAGTACGAGATATATATAAATACGCCTGGAACTCCTCTTCAAGAGGACTTTTCTTTGTGGAGTGACTAAATTCTAAGTTTTGTTTTTTGTTAATATTATGCACCTTAGTTGCTGAATAAGTTCAGTGTGGTATATAGAATCCCATGTTATGATGTAAATTATTTCCGGAAAAAAACCAATGAATCAAAATATTTTACGCACGTTTCCCATTTAAACCGGCATTTCTTTCTCTATATAGATATGATCTCCGAGATACTGTAAAGTAATTTCTTACTGTCATTTTATGAAACCTATTTTACCTCTATTCACTAGTAATTTCCGGTTGAATTTCTATATCACTTATTAGGGTTTAAAGGCCACTCATTAATTGCAGAAACAAGAAACAGTGACAATGCCTTAGCTAGCAGGACAACGACCTAGATACTGACCAGCACATTAGCCCCCTCTCCACCCAAACTAGGACCAGGGAGACCCAAGCAATAGCTGCTGATGATTCAGCATGTAGACCTATAGGCTCCTCCAAACGTCCCCACCCTTAGCTCTTAAGGATGGTGATGTTGTGGACACTAAGAAACTATCGAGCGCGGGACTCGAACTCCAGTGTGGCAGTTCACAAGGCAGAGACGTTTCCAAATGGCCACCACAACCTTATGTATAGAAGTAATAGGTTTTTGTAATAAGTGTGATGTGAGGAGGAAGAACTACATCCACAGGACGTATAGAATCCACACCTACCACACCGAATGCACTAAGTGCACCAACTCTATAATGTTTATAACTCTTCCAGAAGGCTCAAATCACTGGCGGTTCTCTACTCAGACAGCCTCTTCAACGTTTGTACTGCTTATAGAAGGCTAAAATCACTGGCTACAATACCACTTGTACTCATTGGACAGCCTCTGCAACGTTTACAATGCTTAGACAAGGAACAAATGCCATTCTGATTCATTTGCAGCTCTCGAGATTGTAAGAAAGACGTAGACACCGTTTGCAGCATCCAGACAATCACCAAGGATCATCTTAAGGGTTGTGGTGGCCTGGTGGTAGCGTCCTTGCTTGTCGATTGCCAGACTGGGGTTCGAGTCCCGCTCAGACTCATTAGTTCCTTGTGAGCCAAGGATAGTGAGTTCGGAGGAGACTACATGTCTATCTTCTGAGTCATCAACAGGCATTGCCCGGCACTCCTTGGTCCTAGCTTGGGTGGAGAGGGGGCTTGGGCGCTGATCATATGGTCAGTTTCTAGGGCATTGTCCTGCTTGATAGGGCAATGTCACTGTTCCTTGCCTCTGCCATTCATGAGCCACCTTTAAACCTTTATTATTTCAGTTGAAACATCGTCTGTTGATAGGCTTCACAGCCTTTGAATGCTTATGAGAATCCATTTATATCGTTATAATTTCTTACGTAAGGAATACTGCCTCTTTGAAGAAGCGTTCGTTTTCCGCGTTTAAATAGCCTTTCCTCTTTAATGAGGTGAAGTTTACTTTGTATTTCTAAGTCTTCCCTCTTTCAAGAGGCGTTATTTTTTAGTGTTTCCAGAGCCTTGCCTCTTTAACGAGGCGATATTTTCTTTGAACTTTAAGCCCTCACTCTTTGAAAACGAGATATTCAACACATTTTTGTAGCCTTTCCTCTTTGGT